>NC_142769.1:41064268-41364268 GCF_988280905.1 Pimephales promelas
AAATGTTTTAAACAATCATGTTTCGTGTGAGTGTCCAGTCTGTGGTCGTTTTCTTATGGTTTCAGATGGCCAATTATATTTTATTTTCATCTCTTTTGGACCGTGGAGACTTTGGTTTCCTTGTTCTGTTTCTGATTCATTGTTGAAAGTGCAAACTGACTGAATGCCAAACTGATTGATTTATGGCACTTCTGAGACTGAGAGTTTCTTTTAGAGGTTCAATCTAATATAGCTATTGGAATATCAAATAATATTTTGGGACAGCTGTGATGACATCCATCATTGTTCTAAATAGTGTTCATGTGTTGCATCTGCACTATTATCTATGTAAATAAATCTATTTTATTTATATTTGTTGGTCTATATCCACCCGTTGAACATTCCCTAAGGTAAAATGGCACAAAAAGAGTTACTTTTTTTCCCTTCTTCCTTATATTTTATTTTGAGTTCTGCATAAATCATGCTTTTGGCTTGTGTAATCTTTTGTTACTTCTAGTTATTTTATCCATTGTTTCACCTTTTTGAGTTTTTTTTTTTTTAATTACTTTATCAGTGTAATTTCTTCTAATTATGTTTCAGTCTTGTATTTGGTGGTTTGTGAAGCGTAGTGTAAGATATCAGTGTAAATGCAGCTATCTCTGATAGACGTACAGATTTGCATGGTTTTATCTCAGACCTGGCATAGATCTGTGGAGTGGAATGTTCTGGGCTCATCCTGCTGGGCTCCTGCAGAGCTAATTGAAGTAACGTGATGAGAGAGAACAGACTGAAATGAGCCCAACATAGGGAATGACCTCTGCAGATTCACTCTTAAAGCCGGAGAGTCGTTTTGCATTATACAATACAATCGTACAGCGATACAATGTGTGCCTGAATAATTTTAATTCTGTTGTGGTGTCAGGGATCATCCAGGGATATGGTCTACAATTCGTCACATGCCAGATTTCCTTTTATTTTGTTCTTTCCCAAGCCAGTAAATGGCAGGGTGCTCGCATGTGAAACATGAACAAAAGCATGAACAAGTTCACATCGCAGACACATCAAGGTCAATAAAGACCCACGTTAAGTTCATGTCTTTATACAAAGAGGGCTAACCAAGAGGAACAGTGGGAATAGACGGCAGCTCTGTGACACTTTTTCTTCCATATCTGAAACTGAATATTCAATAAGAAACAAATGTGGGACAGGACTTGATTTATTCAATTAAGAATTAAGTGGGTTGTGAAAAGTGGGTGTTACTTAAGAGTCAGATGATTAAAAATGGAGTGATTCATGACATATTTAGTATGTAGGATGCACAATATTGAAAAAAAGCAGTATGCGACAACGTGTTAATGCAATATTCGACATGCAATGCAATAATGCTTTAAATGTATAAAATAAGTGTAAATCAAATAGAATATATTAATAAAATAAGACATAATTTCTCTGCTGCTGGCGTTGACCTAAAACTTGGACTTTTTGTAATCTTTTGAAGTGTTAAAATCATTGAGTTATCATAAGCCACTGCTATATGCATCACTATTTGAACAATTTTGATAAATCAAAATATTTATGCATCCATCTGCATAACGTCACTGCTTGAGTTGGTAAAGATAAGCGCAGTATTCCTTTATTCTATTTCTACATGCAGAGAGACTGCGGTGTCTGTGTCCTGACAGCAAGATTGATGTCTGATGCCCGTCCACCTCTCCCGGGCCGCATCCAAATAGGTTTCTGCGCCGTTCCAGAGCTCCCGTCCAGACAGATTGAAAGCGGCTCGGTTTGTCCCTTGGCTAATTCATGGCACATGCCGAGAGAGGCAAACTGTCTTATTGGCAAACTGTTTTACTAAAATAAGTGAGAGCCAAGCAGATATCGCTTCTCTATCTCTCTCTCTCTGGACACATGAGGGTGTTTGGGAGGTTTTGAAAAGCTAATAACCGCTCTGGTTCTGAGATGCTGTTCGCAGCCACTGAATCCAGTTACTTATCAATCATCCAATCTCGTAATGTGTGCTATTTCTTAATCCACTGCCATGCTGACAAGGGCAGCAACTCTTCCATTCGGAATGGATCAGGATGGAGTCCATTAATAAAGTTAGTTAATATCTACAGTTTAGTTGTTTAGTGGCATTTAAACTCACAGGGAGAGTTGGACATGCTTATGCAGTATGCTAAAATCCTCTCTGAGAAGCTGCATTTTTTTAATTCATCGTCTTTAAAGCATCGGCACTGCGGTCATCAAAGCACCGCATGTGTAACGGATCCGCTGCCTTCAACAAGGCAATTACTGGTGGACTTTATATCGCCTGCTGGGAGCAATTTTCACATTATTATACATACTAGGTCTCTGGTGTTTGTGTGGACTATGATTGTTTAATGGAGAGTGAGCTAGTTTATCTAAGTATTTGTCAGTGCAGTGTGCGTTTTTGTCTATATAGATGCGCATTTGGCTGTTGTAAAGCATAAGAGTTGATTTTTTTTTTTTTTTTAAAGGGGTGGTAAAGTATGATTTCACTTTTCTAACTTAAGTTAGTGTGAAATGTTGCTGTTTGAGCATAAACTACAGTATCAAAGTTACAACGCTCAAAGTTCATAGCCAAGGAAGATATTTGCTTTTAAAGAAAAGAGATCACACAAGTAACACTGCGTTTAAGACTTTCTGCTGGTTTAGACCTGCTTGATCAATGCAACATTTTGGGGGGGGGAAATCTCTTGAGAGAGACCCTTGAGAGAGTTTTTTTGCTCTCTAGTTGTTTTTGATCAAAAGAACGTATGGAATGTTGTTTTTCAAAACAAATTAAGTCGATTTAATGTTGGTTAAGTTACTCTAAAAAAGTAATGAATTACTGGCTTCTAACTACTGTACATCTTCATCAGATTAGATTACTGTACCAATTACTCTCTCTAAAAAGTATCGCATTGTGATGTGATACTGCTCTTATATTTCTTTCAAATAAATGATAAAAAATTGCATAAATTATTCTTGAATTGGCCAAAGTATTTAAAGGGGTGGTGATGGCGCAGTGGATAAGACGCATGCCTTTGGTGTGAGAGACCCGGGTTCGAATCCACTGTGAGACACCAATGTGTCCCTGAGCTAGACACTTAACCTCTAGTTGCTCCAGAGGCGTGCGACCTCTGACATATATAGCAATAAGTCACTTTGGATAAAAGCGTCAGCTAATGATGCAAATGTGTTATTAAATAGCCTAATTGAAATGTAAACTAAAACCCCAGGAGGTATTTCAAGTAAAAATGTAGGTCCAAATGGCTGTGCTGAAAAAAAGGTTTTGGAATTCCTATACTAGTAAATTATGAAAATATGTAGTTTTGTACAATTCCCCCTGTTAAATCTGTTAAATATCAGCACCTAATATTTCTCTGTAAAAGTTAATGGTTATTTAGTGGCATGTCTATATTCCTCCCTCCTCCATAGGAAGCTGTGAGTTCATTCCAGCATGTTTCCATTGTTACAGTCGGTTACTTCAGCGTGCCTGACTTCCCAGTCGTTAAAGACCACTTTCCTTTCTCGTGGTCTGGGACTCAGTGAGTTCACTCGCTGAAAATGGTTTGGAAACACATAGCTGTCCCCAAATTTGCCTGCTGCTGCACTCGGCCCCCTAAAATTTGCTGGCTTCTGTTACAACAAATTAAATTTGCAATTAACCTTCCCGGGAGGTCAGAAGAAGGCACGAGGAGAGAAAAGAAGCTTATCTCACGTTGCGCCCAGGCCTTTGCAGTTCCTTCGTCAGACACAGCGAGGGTCTCATTGTGCTGCGAAAGGCGGAGGCTAATATGTACGTCAATAATTAATTAGATTAATTAGGCTTTGCTTTTGAACCAGAAGGATCCGGTGGAAGGAAGTCAGACGCTCATTAATTTCCTTTTTTATTTTCATGTTAAATAAACTTGTTTTTTGAACGAAGCCAACTTAAGTCAAAATTAAAATTACTGTTATGTTTGATTTTGATGATCTCTTTATAATGTAACATGCAATTCACATTTCACAAGCTCACAGATTAACTAAAATATATAGACCTAAATAAATAACTGCTTCTGATTTGCAGTGCAGGTAGTCTTGCCAGTTTGTTGAGGTTTCTGCACAGTAGTTTTGCATATTGCATGTATTGGTTTTTCTGGTAGGTGGATTTAGTAACAGAATGTTTTTGTGTGAGAGGGACGGTCATGCAAATCCATTGCTTGCAGTCAGACCGCTATGTCTTCATCTTCCACTATTAGCATCATATTTTTAACAGCTGTCACCATCTGCACTATATCCTTTCCCAGAAACTCCCAGTCTTCATGCATTGTGGGTTTTTTTTTCAGCTCCACACATGCTGTTTTTAAGTTTTTTTTTTAAGTAGCCTATATTGAGATACGACCATTAGTAGTACCCTTTTAAAGAGCATTTTGTATCTAAGGATGGCAATTGTATCACATTTAATAATTATTCTAATCATACAGTTCTGCTTCCTTAAATGTACATTGATTCTTTTACTTTAAGAACAATTGATCAGAATTTGATCCATTAAAACAGCAAAATATTATCAGGAACTGCTCCGGCTGAGTCTGACTTGAACGCTTTTGACTTGATCAATTGAGAACTGACTCATCAGGATGCAGACGGAGACTAAACTTTCCCTGCAGCAACGTCAGCGACACCTGCACCGTTGTTTTACTTGCCACTGGGATTATGGTGGGTTGTCATTATGACGTTCCCGACCAAAACAGTCCTGTTTGAAAGCAAAACCTTTTGAGCTCCCATCAGCCACCCTGTCTGTCAGGACAACTGTCTGTCTGGCTGCCCTCTTGCCTGTACAGTACTTCAGTTAGTACTGTTCAGCTGTACGACATAAGTCCAATGGTTTTAAATGAAACTCTCTTTGTCTTAGAAGAAAAGAATGCAATCCTGGATCATTCATCTTGCATCTGGAAGTATTGATTTTTGCCCTTAACAACATGTTGCAGCATTTGCAATACACACACAATTTCTGTTGCATTTTGGAAGATGAACTCGGCAAAAAATATGGTCAAAATGCACCGTGAATATGCAATCTTTTGCGTTTTATTGATCAACATTTACTTGTAAAAAGAACCAGTGTAGAATAATTATCATTTATCATCATGTAAATGTGACAGTCCATATGCAAACTAGATTTTAAAATGATAAACTTTGTCCTAGATCTCAATATCTTGTGTACAAAGACTATTGTATAGTTGTATGGCTGTTATAAATAAAAAATACTCATGATAGCCCAGAAAACGGTTGGTTTTCATTATGGAGCCTGGAGTTATGAAGCAGAAATGCTGTCAACGTTACATGCTACAGATGTAGGATGTGTGAAACAGGCCACACTCTTCATCTCCTGACATTGGGGTTTGGAGAGAGGAATCAACTCGGCACATATCCATGGTTTCAATCAACCTTCTGTTCATTCTATTATACAACTAGCCAGTAAGTATGCAGTGGTTGTAACATGTAGCAGTAGCATAAATGATTCTTGTGAATTTAAACATATCTTCACCGGATTATTTCTCTTATGGTTTAAGAATTTAAATTAAAATACTTTTTTGTGGCATTTGAGCAACAAGAAATCCAACTCATTAACTTTAATTCAACCAATGCTGTGAGTTTTGCCATCTGCTTGTTTAACCAATGGCAGATGGGGGAACGTTTTTGGGAAACCTGTTCATTATTTTACATATTGTCACAGATGAGTAGCTGAGTATCTTTTCAGCAAGCCAACTCGCTGAAATGAATGAACCTGAAAGTATGTTGCAGATACTCAACACACAATCCTTTTTAATGAAAAGTATAATAATTATCTAACCAGTGCTGATGCCACTCTCTCTCCTATTGTGGTCTTTGATCTTGAAATTAGCTGATGATAAATGAAAATGCAGCTGTTGCTTTTTATTGATCAGAATTCTGTTAAATTTGCACATGGCACATAAATTGAAGATTGATGATGTATTCGGTTTGCGGAAGACCTATGTTTAAATCAAACCGTTTTAACAAATCAGAACGCTATCCTATCCGATCATTAAAAACACATGAAGTGACCAGATGTAAACAGGCCCTTAGTCACTGATTATGTGTTTTGAGGGTAAAATGGTGTAATTTTAGTTAGAATATCATTATGTATGACTGCAATACCCATAATTTAGGCAACAATGGATAATTTACCTCAGCTCATGAAAACACACTTTGTCCCTTCATCATATTTGTTAGTCGTTTCTATTTGGATTTATTTTTAGTTCAGTTTGTCGTTTTTGTACTTCACCGTATACTTAACCGTATTTAAGTCAAGGCAGCATAGCTGTTTGTTGTAGGGCACACAATCTGTCGCTAAAAGTGAGGCTGTATTTGTGACATGATTTCATCACCCCTTCACACTTGGGTATGTGTGTTGGTAAGTGACAGCTATAATCTCCCAGCTTTGTCCAGCTTATAGCTTTATATAAACACAGCCTCCATTTGTGGTGGTCCTCCCATGGTTTACACTTCAATTCTATAAACTTAGCACTGTGCTTTCCAAAACAACGCTTTCTGATTGTGGGAATTTGGGAGTTGTTTAGGTCAGAGATGCACTTAAACAGATTATATGTAATTGGGCATCTTTTTTAACTCCGTTTCCCTCTTTGTTTCACTTTTAATCATTTCAGTCCTCCCAGCAACTTCTGTCTCTAAACACCCACAATCCAGTTCCTGTCCTCACTTCTCCCTGCTTTCCATGGGCGGCACCTCTCGAGCGAGGCTAACAGAGCGCCAGTGTGCCACGGGCTTGCCACAACTTTCTCAAAGACCGTAATTACTACCCTCAATAAAAAAAAAGAACAGACAATATCAGCTAACTTGAATGCGTTGTTTAAGAGTGGCTTTTGAATCCTGATCTTCGCTGGAAGGTTTGAATGAGGTTTTATATGTGTGTGCCACCCAGCTATAAAAGAAGCTATACGAAATCACTTCTCAGCTGTCTCTGAATTCTACAACAAAGGATAGTTCCTGTTCTGGATCCTGATTGGTTCATATAGCTGTGAGAACAAAACACCTGTTCATAACACCCACAGAGAGCAACTATTATTTTAGTTAAAACCTCATGGAGGTTTTAATGAAAAATTGTGTCTGAAGTATTGTGTTGTGGCAGTGTTTTATGATTCACCCAGGCAAAACTAATCATATTTACCAGCATCTGAATTGGCTAGGAAGAGATAAAGACTGCATGTATACCACAAAATGCATCATTCTATTGATTATTGAATTGATCCCATGACTTTTATGAGCTGGTTCTTTTCATTGGATCGGGTAGTTTCAGTGACGTCAGTTTTGAAATTAAACATGTTTTGTGTACTTAAGCTTTGTGAAAATAAAATCACTATCATTACTGACATTGTTAAAAATACTCGTTTGCAAAATAATTTATTTTTTAATAAATTACATATTAATAAAACTGCTTACATACTACTGTATATTCACAGTATAGCACAGCCTCTCTACCTTATAACTTGAAGTTAGAGTTAGTTGCATTTTAAACTGAGATTTTGTTTTTTGGTGAATTATTACTAAGAGACAAAACATGATATTTGTCCCTATGTCAAGTGTTCCTCACCCAACACTGTTCATTTAGCCACAGCAATTTATGACATACTATGTATCCTGCGCAAACACTTCAGAGGTGCAACAACAAAAGGTAAATGCGTCATATGTCACACACAGAGGTGTTCCCATGGGTTTATGGGTATATCTTCCCTCTCTCTGTTTGTCTAAAGCATTTCAGCTTCATCAAAACTATAAGGAACAAAAGGGATTCTAGGTTATTGAATAACGTGTCTTTATGCAGTGGGCATGTGGGTTGGACATTCATTGGACTGTAATGCCGTTTAAGACAGTGGTGTGTTTGGCTTTATTACACAGTTCTCTCACTGTTTTTCACAGTTCAGGGAGGAATAGTCCTGTCTGTAAGTCAGCAACACACTTCACACTGTGTTCACCCTGTCTAGTAGATGTGGAGAATAATGAGACATAACTCTTTCTCTACCTGGCTGATTTTTTTTTTTTTTTTCTGCAGTCAGATATTATATTTTGTTGTTGTTGTTGTTGTCTTGCACTTGTCACAGTGTCACACTGAACTGAAGGCATTCATTTTCAACACGACTTGGCGATATGAGGCAACCTGATCGCCTGAAGCTGTAAGCGAGATAACGAAGTTGCGCTTTATGCAAATAAACAATGTGAGTCCAATCAAAATTTAGATTGGAATAAATCGGCTTTACCTTTTGATATTTATATTTTTGGACAATGAAACTGAAACATAGGCCAATATAGTGTTGGAGGTATAATGCCTATATTTGCCCAACCTAGTGGCCAATCTTCAGTTGGACCAGAGTGTGAAGGTTCAATAGACCCCTTTTCAGTTGGTAAACATGAGCCACGTTTCCACCGCAATTACCAGGAACTTTTTCATTGGAAGTTTTTTTTGCCCCAGACCGGTACTTTAGTCCGCGGTGTAAACGCAGTAAACAAACGGTCTAGGGCAAAAAAAGTTCCTATGAAAAAAGTTCCTGGGACAAATAGTAGTGACAAGGCGGGAAGATTATGTGGCGTGCAACTGCTCCCAGTCTGCGCGTTGAGTTTTGAGTGCGTTTTGAGTTTTGAATGGCAGAGATTCAAGCTGTTCTGCTTTTGTGTGCGATTGGTTTACTAACAAGGTAATTAACAAAATGTCAGAAAAGTGACGAGCACCCAAAGCGTTTTCAGAATGCTCGTAATGCTAGATATAAAAGGAGACATTTGTTATCAGCGGACATTGACCGTAAGATGGATGGGGCGAAGGCGCGCCATCGGGCAGAGAGAACAAGTGGTAACAACCAATCAGCATGTTCAGCACACAAGTCCCACCCTAAAAGTTCCCGAACTCTGAAAAAGTACTACCTCGCCAGCAGGGACTTTCTGGGAGGGAAATTTTTCCCGGAACTTCATTTAGACCCTGGTTCCTGCGGTATAAACACACCAAGTAAGTTCCCAGTTCCTGGGGAAAGTTCCTGCGGTGGAAACACTGCTTATGGTGACCTTTTTTGTGGGCGGCGCTTAGGTGGAGGCAGAATGATCCTTCTGGCCGCTTCATTAACGTTAGTTTGAAAGTTTTGTTGGCTTGTTTTTTAACAATGACTGGAGAAAATACGATTTCATCTTAATGTGTAAGGTCACTACCAACTACCAATGGTTTGGGCTGCGATCTCATTCCCAACTGTGCTTGATGGGCGCTTCACTGCCAACGTCTAGCGAACCATTCTGGAGGGTATGCCGTGTATATACAAATAAATAAGAGAGGAAATATTTATTCATTTGTTTTATTTGAAGAACATCTGGCCTAACATCTGAGTAATCTGGCCTATAAACCCCAGACCCCACCTAACCAGATTTCATTAATTCAGCTGCTCGTCATGAACAAGCCTCCATGACGAACAGGCGGGGAATGAAATGAAGGCTGTGGGACGCTCCAACTTGCGGTCAGTGAAGGAATTTTCTCGGCCCTATCATTCTCTCTGGACTGGAGTAGAGGTGTCAGACCATGAGTTAACATGCTTTAGGCTAAAAGAGAAACACAGATACAGTTAAAGCAGGAAGTCCATCTGTACAGGGGAAAAAAGAAAGGAAATCATTGCCGAATGCTCTCATAAATCTAGTTGTTGAGTGAGTTTATTGCATAGTGCCTCAGCCCACCATGAAATGTAGATGTAATGCGCCATTGTACAGTGTTATCTAATTTCCTGCATCACCTCTCTGTGGTTTAATGTGTCTATATTGCACTGATAAAAACGATAGGTCATTTAAGTCTAAATATTTCTTGCCAAGATGACTGAACATGATCTCCGCTTTGAATATAAATGTGATTTCTTTACATTTTCACCTTTAAAGGGTCTTGATTTTCTTGAATTCTCTTTCCAATTTTCTGAGATTTTAACAGTTATGTGTGTTGAACACCATTGAAGACAATGTTAGCATCTGTTAAATTTAATGGTAGAAGGAACATGGTTAAATTTGAGTTTTTCTCCGCTATTTTTGTCTTCCGGGTTTAACATCTTAAAGGGTCTTGATTTTCTTGAATTCTCTTTCCAATTTTCTGAGATTTTAACAGTTATGTGTGTTGAACACCATTGAAGACAATGTTAGCATCTGTTAAATTTAATGGTAGAAGGAACATGGTTAAATTTGAGTTTTTCTCCGCTATTTTTGTCTTCCGGGTTTAACATCTTCATCGTGTCCATGTCGCAGCTTAATTATTCATGAGACCGAGTTTTCTTATCCTATGAGAAGACACTGTCTCTTAATTATTTATGAAACCACGTGGATCTTTCCAATGACAGACATGTCAAACTGTGATATCGCGCAGTAGATGAGCAAAAGTTCCAGTGCATTGCATATCTTTCCCCACAATGCTGCCAGGGCTAGACTCTGGCCATCAACCACGTACACATCTGTGTGTGTGTAGCACGCATTTTTCTAGCGAGAGAGAGCTTTGAGAACTGGAGATTGGTGGACTTCGGCCTTGTTCACCAATCCAGGTTGCGTCTTGCGTGTGATGCGGTACCGAGGACATTTCTATCATTTCAGAGATGTGTGTGTGTGTTTAAGATTTAACCCCGACCGTTTTGCTTGCCTTAGTTTTGTTAAACTTCTGAGGTCGACAAACGAGCCGGCGCGTTTTGCTGGACTTAAAATACTCCGTCATTTATGGTCACTTACAATAAAAATAAAATATTGTGCTTTTATAAAATAAAGAAAATAAACAGGTGTGCTTTCTGCCTCTCTCTCTCTCTCTCTCTCTCTCTCTATATATATATATATATATAATGAGATAATTGTACATGTACATTAATATGTTTTAAATAGAATTGCGATTACTGATTATAGTCGTATGTAGCAGAGCATTCAGTTACTTTTGAAAGGACAAAAATAAAATGTCTGTGTATCTAATTTCATTAGACTTCAACTTTGCCAGCTATAAAAAATCTAGCATTTCCTCATGTTTTACCACTAATTTTTTTAGTGACCGTTGATATGCATGAACCACTGGCCGATGACGGTTATTGCTATTCTAGAGAGTAGCCTAGCACACTGAAAAATAGTGCTCGACTTGGCGACCCATACAAAATCTCCCGCGACCCACTTGTGGGTCGGGACCACGCCTTTGGGAATGACTGCTATAAAGTACCATTAAACATTTTTGGGTTGAATATCCAGCAAAAATGACTAAATTTAGCCTTACTGTGAGAAGATTTTGGTCATAGCTCCCATCCTTTGAAATCAAACCTCCGTATTTATTTGAAATAGGAATATTATGTAACATTATAAATGTCTTTTACTTTTGTTTTTGAGCAATTTAATGTGTCTTGGGTAAATATAAGTATTCATTAAGCATTCAAAAAAATTGCCAGGAATATGTATACATTTATTTCCTTAAAGGTGCGGTGTATAGATTTTAGCAGCATCTAGTGGTTTGTTTGGGGGTTACCAAACTAAGTTACATGAAACGATCCAACTACATAACACCACTGACAAGGGAAAAGTCACTACTCATGGTGTTTATGGCTAGCTTCTAGCTTTCTGCTGCTTCTCTTTCAAGGTATGAACGAAACGCGCTTTGTAGCGCTGTTTGTTCGCTGTCAGCTACAGTAGAAACATGACGTTACAATATGTCGACCTTCATAGAAGGGGGTGTCTGCGGTTATGTATATAAATGTCTCATTCTAAGGTAATAAAAACATTTATGGTTTATTCTGATTAATGTCTTTATACACCACTGAACACATAGTTATTGATCTTATATTGCATTTCTGTCAATTAGATCCTCAGAAATGTTACACACTGTACCTTTAAGATTGACGCAAATTATTAAATAAAGCATTTTCCCCAAAATTGTAGGTGTGGTCTTCTTTATGCTTTTTTCTAATGTTAATTAATAGATACAATTATGAAATACAATAGATATTATAAATATAATAGATACAATTAGCTCTTTGCGTTTTACTTTTCTCTAATTTGTCCTTTACTAGAGGACAACTGAAGTAAAAAGTGGTATAGTTTGGCCCACTCTCCCCTGTGCTTGGCTACAGACACTGACTATTCAGTGTTTTATGACTTATTATCCAGCTCTTCTTGTTTGTAATTTTTCACACAGAGCTTGGCAGCTAGTTTATTGGCTTCGCTGTTCGGTGTGACCGTGCAGAACATAATGACTTCAGATAGTGTCTGATGAAAGCATATACAGAGCTGTGCTCAAGCTCTTATACATGAGACACTTATATTAATTAAACAATACTCAGCAGGAGGTGAAGCTTTACAGCAGTTTAACCCCAGCTGAGAATGAGTTAGGCAGTAAAACCGCTGTAACGCATCGCCTCCTGTGGCAGGCAGCAGCAGCAACAGCAATGTGAATTAATTAACCTAACCAGTGGATGATTCTCAGCATGACGCGTATAAGCAAAGTCTTTTTCAAGGAAAGCCTTTTGACTTTTTGCTCCAGGAAGCTATGTTGGGCATTACAACGCATTCTCATCCTTTAACGTCATATAGAACGCTATATGCAAAAATGGCGCTATACTACGCACATGGCACCCGTTATCGTTAATATAACACACGCTGTGAGGGCTAAGTTTAGGTGTGGGGTAGGGTCTGCGTGTCATATTCACGCTAAAGGATTTATGACGTCTTGGGTTCGCATGTTATATTAACGATAAAGGGTGCCTTGTGTGTAGTATAGCGCCGTTTTTGCATATAGCGTTCTATATGACGTTAAAGGATGAGAATGGGCTGGGCATTAAGACTGGTCTTATCTACTTGAATGGGGAAACATTGAAATCTCAAAAACTACTTTCTAATCTCACATTTAAATAACATATTTCAAATCAGCTACAAAATCTGACATGAAATGTTCCATGTATTTTGTTTCTTATGCTTAAGTAGCAATAAAAAACCTTTTGTTTCATGTTTATCCAGCCATATGCGCATATGCAGTCCTAAGCATGCATCTCACTGACTTTTTCAATGGCATCTGGAAATTTCTAATAGCAGGTGCAGTGGTGACTTTACTAATTGACGATTGACTCTTATTTAGGTGTGACAAATTCCATCATATTGTGTGTTTTGCGTATTCTTAATTAATATGAGTACTCTGTCTTTGTATATCTAAAGTCTTGTCAGTTTGTTCAGTACAGGTGTGTGTGTATGTGAGCTTGTTTTAAGACTCATTTTAGAGCTGCAACAATTTGATTTTGCACATTACATGCATGGCTTTCTGAAATACTTGATTCTGATTGGACCACTTAACTGCAGAATTGACCGTTGCCAATGTTTTAATTTAAACCCAAATCAATATTTCATGTCCATGAGTTTATTTATAAGTTGCCGTGTAATAAGCTTAAAAATGTTCAATTCTCTGGTTGTTATTGCAAAATCAACCGCTTTAGGGTGATAAAAGAGACTTTTTCTTCACATCACGGTTTGTTTTGCTGGATCAGTGTACATTATCCTTGCATGTTTTCTTTATGGTTCTCTTTGTGCATATGTGCTCTTTGGTATCTCCTTGTGTTTTTGAGTCGGCGTAGCCGAGTTGCTCCGTGTTGTACAGCCGTCGCTATCATGTGCTATTGGCTTTGGGTGGAAGACACTTTAAATCGAGATCTCAAAGATGAGTCCTTCTGATGTGTGTCCGCCGTGCAGCAGCACTACGTTTTTCTTGAGCCCTCTGGGGTTTCGGATGTGCTGAGATTCTCAAAGCATGAAGCAGCAGCTTTTCAGAATTGACCGGTTCATCCAAAGAGATCCTTCCTCAAGATTTGGGCTGTAGGGTTCCTCAGTCTGTCTAAGATAAAGATGTTTCTTAAATCTGCCTGCACCATAATTTGTATGCTGAAAAATTATAGCCTATTAAAATTCTGTATTTATCTATCTATATATAAAATCCTTAATTGTTGAAAATGCTAAAGATTGTAATAGGTTTCTAGGCTTCGTTTTCTTTATGCAAACTATAACATTATTTAACATTTTATTAAAAATGTTGTCCTCCTCCCCTTTAGATTTTACATTCAAGGCATTATAAACTATTTTTTTATTATGCTTTTCTTTGTTTTGGTCTGAATCTGGCCTGATTTCTATGCTGCAATGCTGCTTTTAAATCCACCACAGGCACAAGTTTATTTTCTATATTCATTTTCTAATTACTGGACAATGTTGGCCGTCACAATACAGGTTTCTACTGTTCTCCCTCAACTTCCTGTCCTACTTTGCGGTTCAATCCTAGCCTTGTGTTGATATGGAATTTCCTCTATTCATAAATCAGACTTTCCAAAGTTGTGCTTTTTCTTTTCCTTTTTTTAATGCCATCTCCCTTTACTCCTACAGTCTATTAGATTTAGTGTTCCCTCTGCACCGGCTGCTACTGCGAGAGATGGAAATCTGACTTTGTAGGGGTACAGCTTACTGCAGTATCCCACCAAGGAACAGGGCTGGTTATTGCAAATTGAAGAGCTTTGTAACTCAATTACCCAAAGACGGAAGTGCCAGCCTCAGTATACATTCTGTCTGCGGACGGGCAGTTTTCTTTGTATTATAGTCATTTGGAAATGGATTGTAATAGTACATTTTCTGCAAACACAATTTCACTAGGCGCAGAATGAAAAGCTTTCATAATAAAGTAACGCAAAAGAAAATCGAACCAAGAGACGAACGAGTCTGACCTCGACTGAATAGATGAGGTCTCGAGTTTAAGTGGCCGGATGCGACTAGATGTCAGGACAGCCCTTGCTAATAATGCTGGTTAAAATTACCTCTTTAACCCCCAGTTTCACAGATGAGGCTTAAGCCTAGTCCTAGATTAAAATGCATGTTTGAGTTGTCCTAACTGAAGCAACTTGCACTGACATCTCTTGAAATATGTCAGTGGCAAAGTTTTGACTCAAGATGTTTTTTTTTTTTCTAAAGGCATGTTTATAAACTACTACTTAGATGTACTAATTGAACCTAATCTCAGGTCGAGTGGTCTGAATCCTCCCTGGCTGTACTTTGGTCAAGGGGTATAATAGTTTCAGTGCATTATAATATGCTGATTTCACGCAGCCGCCATTTTGAAATGGTTCCAGTGGGAAGAAAACCGTAAGTGTCGCCTTTAATCATAGGAGAGTCACGAATGCGATGGCGTATTGTTGTGTTTAATGTAGAAATTTGTTATTCTAAAAATGTACATACATTTCTTTCATACTTTAGACTATATACAGTTAAGTTTATAAATAATTATATATATATATATATATATATATTCTGAACGTAAAAAAAGAAGCAGGAACTATATACATTTCCTATATTGGATATTAACATCCAATAGTTTAAATCAGGTTGGTAGTCCAAGGCATTGTTGTCTGTACTTCCGGGATTCTTCCCACCGGAGCCTCGCTTTCAATTTCAAAATCGCCGTTGCGTGAAATTAGGTTATAGTTTGTGTGTGTGTATATGTGACTACTATTGAGGAGCCGGTGTGCAGCGTGGCATCTGTCTTTTCAGGAGGCTCTTCCTAGTGCTGTCTTATCTCCACTCTGATAGCCTCAGTATTGTATTCACTGTATTCTCTTGATAAGTGCCATGGAACAAGGCTTGATTAATTTGTTTTCCTATCCATCGAACACCAATCTGGCCCGTTTCAATGTTATTTTAAATATCCATGTTGTAATGCTTAGATTTGGATAGTCCAGACGTGAATTAAATAGAAATGAAAGTTGCTTCATCTTTTTTTGGTTATTTTTCTCCTTTTTTGTAACTGAATGTACGCAAACCAAAAGATTATTCAAAATAAATTAATGATATGAATTTGGCATCAGTGCAAAAATAGCTTCTAGTTATGCAATGCTTGATAATATTTTTGACTTTGTGCCACATTCAAAGATTTTGTAAAATAGCCAATATAGAATAAACCTAAAATAGCAATTATATCTTCTAATACTTCTTAGATCAACATACGACGTTGTATGCCTTAAACTGCAACTGCATTCTTTTATTGATTTATTGCATGATGTACGTGCCTGTCATCCATATGCTGACTTAAAAGTCTGGTTCCTTATTATCATCGATAAGTCATGCATAGTTTCTGGGAAGAGAAAGGCCTTTTATTGTGGCTTTTAAATAGAAATCAGAGGGGGGAAACACCCATCTTGGATTCCTGTCATCACAAGACTTATGACGGAAACTGGAGCCGTTTTCATATGACTGGTGATGACTGACTCGATCTTTATCCATTCTTCACATGCGCTTATGCATCTAGATGGTCTGTTTTGGGTACAGTACAAAAAAATCCGTATTAAATAAATATGATTTTGATGAAAGACGTTTGGTTGCGGGTTCTTGCTCAATGCTCAGTGTTTTAAAACCTCCTGACGTTCAACATCTTCCTCACTGAGTGTCAACCACACCACACAGTCTTTCTAATATCTCTCTGAATAACGTCCCATGATGCTTTCCAGAGTTTAGCTCAAGCATCCATGTTTGTCTTTAGCCTAAGTCAAGGCCGGTTTCCCCCGCTTAACCTCAGCAGTCAAGGAAGGTCGAAGAGCACACCGGTACAGCCACCTGACATCTCTGAAGTCTCAATGGTAGCCAAATTTGATTATTCTCAGAGTACCTCAGCAGATGTTAATGAGGAGACCTTGACAGGTTGCCTGTGCTCACAGAATCCATACCTATTAGCGTCCCACTCCGCTGCTCTTTCTGCTCTGCAAGGAGCCGGTCAGCTGACAGGTGTTGGATGAGGCCATCAATTATCAGAGCTGAATATCTGTCAAGCTCCATGAATCGATCCAATAAAGGGGGCAATGACAGAAGCGTCCACCTCTGCTCACCCTTCATCATCTTCTGAGACCGTCCTTTGTGACTGACTCCCATGGCCTGTCAATGGGGCCGATTCTTGTCCCAGGTCGTCCAGTTCAACGTCATTGATGGACAAATTGTTGGCTTTTTATTAGGGCTGTCAGTTTAATGCGTTATTAACGGCGTTAACGCAAACCCATTTTAACGGCGTTAATTTTTTTTATTGCACGATTAACACCCTTTTTGGCCTAGCAAACCTTGTAGGTTTTTTCACATGCTTTGCCACAAGGATGTTTTGTTGCTTCGTCGACCAAAGCACAAGCTACAATCTAGCTAGACCGGAAACAAAACAACAGGCATGACGCCGCACACACTTGTTTGGGCTTGCGAGCCGGCCAAATAGTAGGTTAATGTTACGTTTTGAGTGGATGGCAAGCGCGAAACGCCGAAATGGAGGCCAATAAGATTCTGAATGGAAAGTTTACTTTTAAAAAGTTGCCAAATGGTTCTATTGACAAGACCAAAGTGATCTGTGTTTTGTCATTGTGAACTGAGCTATTATCATCGCAGCAAGTCCAGTCTGAAACACCACTTGATTATGGCCAAGCACACGCACACAGCTGATGCGACTTCTCCGCCCCCTCGTCAATATCAGGACCTTGTCAGCATTTCTTTAACCCTGTTACATTGTGTGAGAGATTATTTGCGCCAAGTGAGAATGTTAAGTGAGAAATTGAACACAGTATATGCCAATGTTGTTTTCAATAAAAAAACATTTGCACAAAACAAACCGATCCACTTTTCCATGTTGATAAGAGCATTAAATTGAGAAAAAATAATGGGACAAAAAGAAATCAAGAGAAATTTAGAACAGATTAAAATGCGCGATTAATCGTGAGTTAACTATGACATTAATGCGATTAATCGCGATTAAATATTTTACAGCACGTAGTGCGTTTGACAGCACTACTTTTAATTAAAACTGGTTACGTTTGAGGTGAATGAATTTTGTGTGTTTCACCTGTTGTTCAATTATGGCTGATGTTAGATTAAATGTAAAAGATGTTTTTAATTTATATAAAAGGTGTTTTTTCTTTTTCATAGGTACAATTACATTTTATTTTAGTCATTTATTATTTCAAAAGAATTTTCGTATGTTACTTGGTGTTTCATAGTAATTATGGTGCAATTTGTTTTTTTCTTTTTTAATAATAATGATTTAGTTTGATTTAGTATTGCATAGGTATGGTTTTTTTAATGTATTTTATTATTTTAATAGAAATGTACTACTAATGTTTTTTTATTTCATAGAAATTATTACATTTCACGTATTTATATCATTATTTATTGTTATTATTTTAATAATATAAATGTATGTTAGTATTTCATAGGTATGATGATTATATTTATTTGTTTGTTTTACATGGTAAAAAATATATTTAAATGGCTAAAATGTTATTTTCATGTAGTCTAATAGACTTTATACTATAATTTTAAGTATATTGAAAAGAATGGCAAGTTAAATCTAACAAATGACTGTCTAAACATAGATTGGGATTTATTTATGAAAGCCATCGCTATTTATTTGGTGAAATTAGTGTTTTCTTGCAGAAAGCTTTTGGTAAACAGAATTTTGTTTAAAATGGATGTTTATATTTCTATTAATCATGACAGCAGTAATTCAGTTTCAATTTAAAAAGAAGTTTTTGCATCATACAAATTGCACTCAGAACTTATAACGTTAACCAATTTGCGTAATTATTTTCAGTGATCACTTCACTCTCTGGCCAAATTCATGGCATCTTTCTTTGCTGATGAGACCCGATGACCTCCAAAACCAGACGGGCGATACTTTGGCATGTCCTCGCCGTTTCATTCCACACTCCCTCTCTCTTTCTGGTTCAAGAACATTTCTTGTTCTCAGTCAACAAGCCTTTTTCACAGTGATGCAGAGGAAGCTGGCTGCTTCATTTGCGTCATTGTGTGTGTTGCATAATGATGATTTTGAATGTGGCATGATGAAGTGTTTTTATTCAACATTTCTGAATGCAAGAGAAAGCGTGCCAGTTCAGGCCCAGACCAAAAACGTTGATCATACAGAGACAGGAGTGGTGAAATCGCCATTATTCACGTCCTCTTGCAAGCAGCCTACAACCAGACTTGCAGAATTGAGATGAGAAAGTCAAGATAAAAAAGTGCTGGAAGTGGGAGTAAACAATTTTATTATGTTAAGAGTATATCAAGAGTTAATATTGTTAGATTCATTTTTAATTTGAGCGGTTTAACTTCAAAAACATCTTCCCTGCATTCACATTTACATGATAGTAATATATTTTGCATGTATGATTACATTTTTTTTATTTTATTTTTTTGTTAAAGGAGTAGTTCATTTTTAAAAAAAACTTTTGCTGATAATTTACTCACCCCCATGTCATCCAAGATGTCCATGTCTTTCTTTCTTTTAAAAGAAATTAAGGTTTTTAATGAAAACATTCCAGGATTTTTCTCCATATAATGGACTTCAATGGGAACCAAACAGTTCAAGGTCCAAAAGAGAGTTTCAGTGCAGCTTTAAAGGGCTTTAAACGATACTAGACGATGAATAAGGGTCTTATCTAGCGAAACGATTTGTCAGTTAAAAAATAAATAAAAAAGTTTAAGTTTTATAAGCACAAATGATCGCCTTGCTCTGTTCTGTGATGAGTGTTCGTGACTCTCCTGTGCGAATCAAAATTAACAAATCTTTTTTCGAGTCATGACTCGAAGGGTCCTAGATAAGACCCTTATTCATTGTCTGGTGTCGTTTAAAGCCCTTTGAACAGTTTGCAGTTTGCACTGAAACTGTCTTTTGGACCTTAAACTGTTTGGTTCCCAATGAAGTGCATTATATGGAGAAAATCCTGGAATGTTTTCATCAAAAACCTTAATTTCTTTTTGACTGAAAAAAGAATGACAAGGACATCTTGGATGACATGGGGGTGAGTAAATTATCAGCAAAAGTTGTTTTTTTTTTAAAAGTGAACTACTCCTTTAACTGAACTATGTTTTAGAATTTTAGTGTTCTTGTGGAATAATGTTTTTCTAATGTATTTTTAAATTATGTCAGTTAGAATTTAATGATTACATATTTTTATTTGCATAGAAATGTATTATTTCATATGCATGGTAACATTTAATTTATTTTTTTGTTTTTTTAAAGACATTTTATTATTGGTTTAAGATGAATTATAATAAGGTGGCATTGGAAAACACATAGTATTTCCCTGCCATTAACAACATTGCATTCATCCATAATAATGTGATGTTCTTCGGTCTCGCTCATATCTGAATATTACATAGATTTGATTTATTTTTCAATCTGGAAATACTTTGTAGATCTGCAGTATCTTCCCTGACATGTGCTGTTTTGTCCTTTTATTGTTTCAGTGTAGTTTTTAACGTAATACATTTGTAAACAAATAGTTTTTCCATGCAGCGCTGCACCGTCATCCATCAGATTTTTCAGAGAAACAGTCCATCTGTTTTTGATGCTCACCAGCAGTGTTAAGTGCTCAGCCATCAAATCAGCTTTGACACGTGTTTAACATCAGGAGTAAACGCTTCCCATTAAATAGTGGAAAGAATTAGCATTGTTTTACTTCACAGTGCTCTGAGTTAGCATCTCTGGCAAATGTTCCAGCTCAATTGGCCTATTTAATTTTTTCTGCCTGGGATCGGTTGGGGACAAGCTCTTCGTTGTTGCGTCACACATATATGACTTTGATTCTGCTTGTGTTTCATGCTGGCTGAGCTGTGAAGTTGCTTATTCATCAGCAGATAAATCCTAGTGTTGTCCCACTGGCTCTGGCATGTTTAAGACCCTCTCCAGTCAGTCGCACTCATAGGCTGATTAATTGCATCACAGGACCAACATTTCCACGCGTCACTGCCTGGCCATTTGCTCTACTTACAATATGAGATGGACTCTCTGGAAGTTATATTAACATACACAAAAGAGAAATACAGAGATTTAAAAAAAAAAAAAGGAACGATTTTCAAAACTTTGCCTTAAAGAAGAAAATTAGACTTATTTCAGTTAATGATAATTTCATTCAAGTAACAAATGTTTTTTTTTTTTATGGTTCTAGTTTGTTGCCTATAATAACCCTGTTACTGGTAAACAAGCCAAAAATCCAGTGTTGTAATACACTGTAATCTAACTGTAATACAGTGTGCATTCTTGAATGTCAAAATCACAAACTAATTGTGCATAGTTGATTTTCAATGATGAAGCTCCTTACATGAAGTTAGCCTTTGCAAAAGAGGAGAAATAAGCCACATTATCTTATCAGCTGCAATTTAAAACCAGCAAGCATAACGTGTTGTATTACTCTGTTATCAGAGCTGTAGTCAGTTCAGACGGATTGAATTTGAGCTGTAATCTTGCATCACATGCTCCAGTGGCAGGATGTGCTTCTCCATGTCAGATTTCACTTGCCGCACATTCCCACACTAATTAGCATTCCGGAACAAATCCTTGAGTCACCCAACACTCTGGAGTGGTGGTCTGTCATAACAGATCTGCCGTGGAGCCTGTGGAGGGTACAGGACCATGGGAATTAGCTGTATATCAAAATCAATCAATGCTGTTAAAGAAAGTCTGCATGAAAACCTTTTAACACTTAACAAAACATTTTAGCTCCATAATCTGATGCATTTCAAACAAGATATTCAACTAAATGATTTATTAAGAATTTAAATGGGGTCAATTTTGATTTCATGTTGACTTTAACATTGCCAAACATACTCCCAGTGTGTGTATAGGGGAAACAGAGCGTACTGACCTTTTGCAGGATAAGTCAAACATTTGTCTGTGTTTAGATGGAGCATCTCTGAGCTGCTTTACACTGATCCTGTTGTCTTCATGCCACCGGCAGCGCTGAGTGTCAGATTAGGAGTAGGACACGATCTGTTTTTTTTTTTTTTTTTTTTGGTGCACTACTAATTTTTTTCCCTCTCTTGTTGTTTGTCAACAGTTTTTTAAACTTAAATTAAGAATTTAGATAAATGGACGGCGCACTATTACTTATGAATGGGAGAAAGTGCAATGCACGATATGGCGGAATGAGCCCCGCCTTCTAAATCAAAAGAGCCAATCGCTGATTGGCAAAGTCAGCTGCCGGTAAAAGCTCCGGTTGCTATAGAAACAAACTGGAGCTTGATAAATGGCTATAGAGAATTTAATGTCCCCCTATTCAAAGAGATGGTACTTGAGATAGTACTTCATAGGAGCTGTACTTGCGTGTTTGATTATATATTCAATTCATTTATTTACAGTTATTTATTGATTGGCTCTTTGTATTGCTAAAATTATTGTTATTGTTCTCATATGGCAAGCTTTTCCTTTAGTTTAAAGGAATAATTCACAGTAGAGCGCATAAATGATGCACTTTGCCATTGTTTGGATGAGCTGTTCCTTTTTTTTTTCATACAAACAAACTCTCTCGCTTTAGCTTCTGTTATAGGCAGTAATGGAAAACCTACGTGCCCTGACAGAAAACAGGCTGATGCGGTCATATGCCTGTGTGGATTTATCTGTGGGAATGAAGTGATTGTGTCCGATTGTAATGTGTTTGTTTAGACTCGAGGACGTCGTATGACAGTCCTATCACTGCAATGGCACATTTGCTCCATGGCATGCTTGAGTTCATTTCTCTGGCATCCTCAATTGGAGGGACATGTCTGCTATCTGAATGTCAGCGTAGTCCAAATGTTTTCATTGTGTGTCAACTGAAGTACATTGAGCTGCAGATGGGAAACACTTTCTAGGGTATTGTAGAAAAAAAGTAAATCCATCTCATGACCTAATTGGTGGTGTGTTTTTAGCAGTTATAAAGTATTGTACAACCAGCAGCCATTCAGAACACCCTAGCAACCACATGACAACATGTAAAACCCCCCAGAACACTGTAGCATGGCAATCACTGACATTTTCTTTAGAAAATGTAAAAATACAGTACTGATGATCATAAACTTTCTATAGCCCACAGTCATGAAAAACCTGGAAATTCAAGTTTTAAATATAAGGTTTAAATTTGTGGTTTTTCTAGTCCTGGAAAAGTGATTTCCAAAAATAAGTCATTGAAATTTCTGTAGTGAATATGTATTCTTGTCTATAAATTGCTCTTTGTGAGTGAAATTGCAATATTCACTTTAATTTTCCAATAATCCATTTGGAAAAGTTATGGAAATTCGTTGTTCAAAAGGTTTGGGAACCATCTATAATAAAGATGCACTGTGAGTGGTTTTGGGTGAGAGCATCTGCTAAAAGACTAAATGTAAGTGGTTGCTTTGGGGCAAAGAGACGCTCTTGTAATTTTGTTAACAACGCTGATTTGCCTCGTCTTGGCGTGCGAGGACCAATTTTGAGTTTAAACTGAACTTTAGTTCCTCTTCAAGTTTAACTTGTTTGACCGCACCTCAAATTCTGCTTCTATTTCTAGATGGCACACAATGTTATTTAACTCAAAACATTAATGAATGGCTTCATCACCTCAGTAACCATCATGGAATTTTTATGAGAAGAATAAATAAGTGACCCAAAGTTGGGATAATAACAGGGTGGCTAATAGTGAAGTTTTCAAACAATCCTGACTACTGCTGAGTAACATTCTCAGGCTCTTCAGATTTCTCAGGTCTAAGCTTCTTATTGGCACCATGTTCCTCTCACACCCTTAGCCTTTCAACCAGAGCCAGAAGAGCAGGCGTTAGGAGCATTGGTTTTGGCTTCAATGATTGCAGGTTATTACTTGGTCTACAAAATGATTAGGCAGAATTGTAGGATATTGTAGAGGAGAACGTAGGTTTTGAGTTCTTGTTGTCTTTGTGGTATAATTTGCTACCAGACAATACACGTAATATAATGGCAGCTATTGATGAAATGAAAGTAGCACTTACAAAATTGTTATTTATCTCAAAATGGACAATTATCAACAGCTCTATCATTACCAACATCAGGGGTGGGCGTTGTGACCAAATTCTTATTTCACAATATGAGAAATTTTATTTCAGACTAACGATACATCACAATATAGTTATTATGTCTTATTTGATCTCATTTCTGTTATTAAAAATAAGAAAAATGAAGCAAATTACAACAAAAGGACAAAAATGATACAACAAAAATATAATGTAAATGTAAGTTTTTTCAGGTACAATAGGTGTAGTAAGAAACTGCATAGTCTTCACTGTATGAAAGAAGAAAAAAATCAAAGTCAAGAGCAGTAAGTGAATTCACATTAATGAAACAGAGCAGTACAGTGGCTGCTGTCACTTTAAGATCAAAGGCACAGATCCATTATACTGATATATATATCTAGTTTACAACATTTGTGTGTGTGTGCGTATTCGACCAATCAAGTGAAATAAGACGTGAAAGACAACTGAATTGACTTAGACAGCCTGAGAGACGAAGGCTTTCTGTCCATGCGCTTAAGCTGTCAGTCAGCACGTGCACCACACTGAGTTCTTTTATGGGTTCTTTCACTACATATTATGCTTAACACTTTTTAACAGTGCACATCCCAAATTCATGATTGCCTTCTGACAAAGGCAGCTTACTTTGGCAGTGTGCCAGTCAACGAGCACCGCACAGGGTTCCTTTTCGGGATATATTGCACTTATAACTCTTTTTAATATCTAGAACCTCCTGCTCTCTCTATTCTCTTATATTTAATCCCTCTGAAGTGTCAATAGTGCTATATATTTTTATATATGTGGTTAATTTTAATAAGAGTGTACTTGTAACTCTGCAAGACTAAATTAAATTTGACCCTTTAAAAATTAGGTTCTGTTTTTATGCATGTTATGATTTGTATGGTGCTACCAAATCAATCAGGTGCTAGTATCTCTGGTCTTAAATGTTGGTCTGGAGCCCATTTTTGCCCTTGTATTGACGTATTCGAACCACTTAACAGGATTGGCATAGAAATGGGTCAGTCGGGTCTTGTGACTCTGTGCTAGTGATAGTATCACCTTCCAAAATCCTCAGACAAGACTTGTTCTGTAATCTTACCCATGTCACGGTATTGCTTTTGATTCCACGATTGGTCTGTGGTGGCTACTTTCCTTCTGTGTCTGTCTCACTTTCCTTCTCCTGTGTCTTAAGGCAGACTTGCTTGTTTCTGTTTCAGTTTGGCCCTTTAATTGGAAAATAAAGTACAAGAGGCCTTTCTAAAGACACATGTTGCCCTTTCTTGTTTTTATTTTTTCAAGTTTGAATGAAATGATATGTCTTTTGCATCATTGCACAGATGAGCTATTATGATGTTGGAACATTTATATGTTAATACCCATGGGATTAATACCCATTTTCTCTTTTCCAGATGCAGCAGCTGTTCTATGAGAATTACGAGCCAAACAAGAAGGGCTACATCCGTGATCTCCACAACAGCAAGATCCACCGGGCCATAACCCTTCACCCCAACAAGAATCCTCCATACCAGTATCGCCTGCACAGCTACATATTGAGCCGAAAGATCGCTGAGCTGCGCCACCGCACCATCCAGCTTCACCGCGAGATTGTGCAGATGAGCCGCTACAGCAACACTGAGGTGCACAAGGAAGACCTCCAATTGGGCATGCCTCCTTCGTTCATGCGCTTCCATCCCCACCAACGTGAGGAGGTGCTAGAATGGGAGTTCCTCACGGGCAAGTACATTTTCTCGTCCTCGGACGGACAGCCTCCACGTCGAGGCATCGACTCCTCGCAGAAGATGGCGCTGGATGACATCATCATGCAGGTAATGGAGATGATTAACGCCAATGCCAAGACGCGAGGTAGAGTCATCGACTTTAAAGAGATCCAGTATGGATACCGAAGGGTGAACCCCATGTACGGGGCAGAGTACGTACTGGATTTGCTGCTGCTCTACAAGAAGCACAAGGGGAAGACCATGACGGTACCCGTGAGGAGGCATGCTTATCTTCAGCAGACCTTCAGCAAAATTCAGTTCCTGGAAGATGAGGAGATGGATGCCCGAGTGCTGGCTGCTAGGATCAACCAGGACTCGGACTCGCTGTCCTTCTTGTCCAACTCTCTCAAGATGCTCGTCCCTTTCAAGCTGAGCGGCCCAGGCGTCGAACAGCACGAACCCAAAGAGAAGAAGATCAACATCCTTGTGCCGCTGGCGGGACGCTACGAAATCTTTGTGCGCTTCATGGCCAACTTTGAGAAGATCTGCCTCATTCCCAACCAGAACGTCAAGTTGCTGATTCTTCTTTTCAGCACAGACAACAACACGGAGCGTATTAAGCAGATCGAGCTCATGAGGGAGTATCACATGAAGTATCCAAAAGCCGATATGGAGATCAAGCCGGTCTCTGGCCCTTTCTCCCGTGCTCTGGCCCTGGAGGTCGGCTCGGCCCACTTTACCAATGATTCCTTACTCTTCTACTGTGACGTGGACTTACTGTTTACTCCCGACTTCTTGACCCGATGTCGTGGGAACACCATTCTTGGGGAACAGACGTACTTTCCCATCATCTTTAGCCAGTACGACCCAAAGGTTGTCTACGCGGGCAAGGTGCCCAGTGACAACCACTACGTGTTCACATCCAAAACGGGCTTGTGGAGACACTACGGTTTTGGGATCGTCTGTGTCTACAAAGGAGACTTGGTCAAAGCAGGTGGCTTTGACGTCTCAATCCAAGGTTGGGGACTGGAGGACGTGGACCTCTTTAACAAATTCATCCAGTCCGGGATCAAGCTGTTCCGCAGCACGGACACTGGCATCGTGCATGTCCACCACCCCGTGGTTTGCGACCCCAACCTAGATCCCAAGCAGTACAAAATGTGCCTGGGCTCCAAAGCATCCTCGCACGGCTCCACGCAGCAACTTGCCGAGCTGTGGTTGGAGAAGAACAACCACAGCTTCCAAAAGATCTCAAACTCTAATAACGAATCAATGAGGACAGAATAGACCCCGCTAGCGCACACCCATCTGTCTTCCTCTTTATGGTGTTTTTTAACTACCTTATTTATTTTTTACAGAAAAGACTTCTCTGGATATATTTTGAAATAAGTTGTTTTGTAAACTGTACAGGAGCAGGAAGACACCTTCAGACTCGATCTTTTTTTAGCAGCATTACCGATTGTTAAAATAAGGAACACTGACGCAAGAGGAGCGACAACGAGAGATCTATTTTACGAATTTAATACTGAGCATTATATTTATGGCACCTCACGGACAGACTGCTGTGTACCTCACCGGAAAATGTGCCGCAGTGGAGTTGAAGGAGTTTGGTCATGGACATGTGGTGTCTGGCGAATGGTAAATGTTTATTTGTGAATGTTTACAGAGAGCTTTGAACAAGTGATTGATACTTGGGAAAGGGGATCTATAAAATAACAATCTTAATTGTGACAATTAAGGGCCATTGATCAAAAGTTTAATTTTTTTTTTGTCTTTTTCGTTTATTTTTTTCCGTTTATTTGTCTGGGGGGGATCCATAATAACACTGTTTCGTTTCCATTGATTTTGATTTATTTTATTGACTTCTGTGAATGAAACTGCTGGATGTAGATCTTTCCAACTCATTCCCACTGTCTAATTTATTGAACGTTTGGTCTCGAATGATATCGGACTGAGGTTGTGTACATTTAGAGATTGTATAACCGTCTGTCATGGATCGCGTTTTCGTTCCTGTACGTTTTCCTCTCTCTATCTCCAATTACTTTGATTACCAAAGACTTTTTTTTGCACAGTTGCTGTAGGTGATAATTGTTTTGAGCGTGCTTGTGTATGTGTGTTTGCGTGTATGTGTCTGTCCGAACACAAGGAGGTGAAGCAGGAAAAACACATGAATTGTACTATAGGATGCAGGTACCAATGACCAGATTTCTATTCTGCACAGCTCTATGAAAGTATGTCAACAACAAGCCACTTAACAAAAATGATGACAACTCTTTTCTCGTTCAATTTGATCCGAGTTTGTTTGCTCCGATTCGTTATTTAATTTTTTATACAGTTCCATACAGGCCATTCTCTTGTGATAGAGCCATGCACTCCACAGGGAAATCGGCTTAAACCGCCGCCTCGCCTTCTGATGTGAGGACCAATCTCCCACAGTAGTCGTTTTATTTTTTTTATTTTTCTTCGGGAAGTTTTCATACTTCAGTTCTCTGTTAGCCTCCATACAACTGGGACAAATGTTTTATATTTAATAAAATGTTTATCAAAATTGTGTTGCATGATGTTTTGATTTCTCAACCAAAATGAACCGTGCCTTTTAGGTTTTAGCCCATTCGTTTGCCTTTTAAAGCTGCTTATTAGATCTTCTAAATGCAGTGAAACAACTTTTAAAGGAATTTTGCAGATTCAAAACCAATTGAGATCTATCATCAGCATCTGTGGTGTGCTGTTGAAACCCCAAAACAAACAGATGTCTATGTGGCAAGAAAATCAAGGTTTCAACGTGATGTAGTATTTTTGTATTCTGAATCATCCTTTCTGCAGTGAAACGACTCTTCATTTAATTATTTTACCAAATGTTTTTATCAAAAGCGACAAGGACAAAAATGTTGTATTTTATATAAGTGTATTTTTCTCCATATAAACAGTCCCTTACTGCTATCATTTCCAATATCTTGCAAAATTGTCCATGTCTACTGGCTTTTTGGAAAGAACAATTGAATTTGTTGATAAAACAACGTTCTCAATAGCTCAATAGATTAAAATGGCCATATTATGCCCAAATCTTGATTATGGTTTTGGGGTATACTAGAATAGGTTTTTATGCTTGAATGTTTTACAAAAGTCTGTCTGTAATGCTCGGTTTAGTTTCCAGTCTATTTGAAGCTCCTGCTTCTGAAAAGCATCGGCTGACACAGTTGTGTTGTGATTGGTCAACCGCTTTGATCATGTTTTAGAAACGCCAAGCCCCTTACCATACCACGAGATTTAACACGATAATAACGTGCATTGGGTGGGAATTATTTAAATGAGGAGTAAGTGTGACGAGTACGTTTCCAGAAGAAAATTCGAGACAACAATTACTGATGTAGAAAATAACTCCTTTTGAAATGACTGTGTTTTGGAACATTGCAGTCATTTTCATGCTCAACTATAAAAACAAAATGACTGAAGTATTTAATAATTTACCAGAGTAAAATTACATTATGTATGTATGTCAAGTTGTGAACAGGTAGTAGAGTTCGGAAAAGAGGATCGAATGGTGGCCAGCAAACATTCCAGGTAATTAAATGAGGCCCCAAAACTGCAGTGGGCAACAAGCCTCACCTTCATGAAACTCCTGAATCGATTTACCTTTTCTGCTGTTGACCGTTACTCAATTTAAAACGAATAAGCTATACCTTCTTTTTCTCCATGCCACAAAATCAATGCTATCAGGAGAACTTATTCTGTTCTGTACGGGTTTTGTTTTAAAACCTTGTGAGCTCTCTATGTAGTCAGCGTTTTAGTGCATCATGGTTGCTCACACAAAAACCTGTTCCAAAGCAGCGACTGTGTTGTTATAAGATTACTTCTTTAGTCAAAATTTATATTTCATGTATACTTAACAGAGCACATTTTCCAATAGCTTAAAAAAAATCAATGCAAGATGAACTGAGAGGAATGTTGATTATATTATGGTTGATACTCTAACTCTTCATCTATCTCTCATTGGTAAGTTAAGTGACATGCTAACTTTGAACTCTGCTCTCTTGAAACAGTTTGGTCTTTATTTTGAGGACCAAAATGGTCTGTCGTTTTCAGTTCAGGTTCATGGAGCCTCAGTGGGTGGCAAGAAGCTCACTAGGTTTTGGAACAGAGCCCATTCTCAGATGTTCCTATCTGAGAGTGAATTTTTTGTGGTTTTCCTTCCTTTTTCTGATGAAGTTTGAGTCACAGCACTTTTTCAGTCCTGTGCGATTGTTCACCTTTTACAGTCGGCCGATATTCCAGTGAGCTGCCTGTGTTTTGTTTGACCCACTGATCCTGATATTCCTCCTCCAGTGGCCCGTTTCACACATGAGGAATGTTATTTTAAAGGTGTGTGTTTGTGGAATGAGCAGGTTTAGTGGTTTTGCTTGAGAAACTGAGTGGAGTTCTTGTCTGTACTTGAATATCTGTGGGTTTTCAAACCTGAAGTAAACCATGCTCATTTAAATACATTTATTTTCTTTCTCAATATTTGGCTTAAACCAACATAGTAATACCATATTGAGGATAAAATGTCTTTTGTCATTTATAAAGTGATGATTACTGATATTAAATATCAGCGCTGTTATATGTTGTTAGACTTGGATTATGTTTTAATAAATAAATAAGCCCTCTAAGAAGCCATGCATTACAGTGATTTTTCCATGATGCAAAATTGTTACTTTTTTTGTTAAAGGGATAGTTCACTTTGAAATAAATTTTTGAAATGTTTTAACTTATCTCAAGGTAAACTTTACCTCTTTGTTTCCACGGTATTTTCAATTTTGATATTTTTAGGTCAAACCGTTCTTGTCTGTCAGTCATATAATGGAGGTTTATGGGGTCCACCTCAAAGAGCATGAACAGAGAAGTCCAAATTAAACATGATTTAATGTAAATACACATTGATGCCTAAGACACGAAACGAGCGGTTTGTGTGAGAAAACGTATCGTTTTTACCTCTTGTAACCACAGCCACGTCCAAGTGATCTGAAGGCACGGGCGCTTCGATCTGCGCAAGCACCGGAAGTGATCTTTTGCGCCGTTACGTAAAAAAAAAAAAAAATCAACGTTGTCTATTGATATATCGGAATTGTCTTCCATTGAAATTTTCTGTATATCTACATATGTTTAGATCTTCACAGTGAAGGGTAACACTCCTGAAATCTCTGTGTAAACAATGAGTGACGTACTTTCCGGCGCTTGCCAGTGCTTGCGCAGTACTTGGACGTAGGTAAAAACTATATAAATACTGTCTGTTTTCTCACACAAACCGCTCGTTTCGTGTCTTAGGCCATCAATGTGTACTTACATTTACGGGTCATTAAATCATGTTGAATTTTGGCTTCTCTGTGCATGCTTTTTGGAGTGGACCCCATATACCTCCATTATATGACAGACAGGCAAGAACGGTTTGACCTAAAAATATCAAAATTGAAAATATGGATACTATGGAAACATATGGAAAATATGGAAACAAAGACACCTACATCTTGGATGCCCTTGAGGTAAGCTAAAACATATATAAAAAAATAATTTCAAAGTGAACTATCCCTTTAACTAAAAAATCTAATCAGCCAATCACATGGCAGCAACTGAATACATTTAGATATGGTCAAGGCGATCTGCTGTAGTTCAAACTGAACATAAAATCAGAGAAGAAATGTAATTTAAGTGACTGAAAGTGGCATGGTTGTCAGTGTCAGACAGGCTGGTCTACTGGGATTTTCATGCCCAACCATCTCTAAGGTTTACAGAGAATGGTGAGCAGTAGTTCTGTGGGCCTTTCTGATGCCAGGGGTCGGAGGATAATGCCAGACTGTTTCGAGTTGATCGAAAGGCAACTGTAACTCAAATAACCACTTTTTTTTTACAACTAAGCTCTGCAGAAGAGCATCTCTGTAAACACAACACGTCAAACCTTGAAGCAGATGGACTATAGCAGCAGAAGATCACTCCTGGAACCACTCCTGTCAACTAAGAACAGAGGACTGAGGATAACATTTTGAAGTAGAAGATTCTACAAGAGAAGTTAGTGAGATCTGCTCCAAATCCCCTGTAAAAGAGTCTCATGATATTCTTTCTAGACACATCCTGTGCTGATAAGCTTCAGATTTCACGGAAAGCTTTCACAGTTTGTTTTGCATAGCTGTCGATGTGTTTATTGATATGATGGTAACAAACAGGTCAGGACTAAAACTGAATGCCGCCTTTGTTAGATTGCCATCCCCAACACGCCTTTAATGAACTTTTTTTTTTTTTTCCATGAACATGAATTTGCAATATTATGTTGGTCATATTCCGGTCCTGAAGGGCAGATTTGCTCACCAGTGTGAAACTGAATGGTTTAATGTGCTTTAGATCTGATCTCAGAAGCCAAAGGAGAATTAATAATCGTGGCTGGATCTTGTTAAGTCTCGGCTGAACAGCATGCAATTGGTTTTAATGTGAAACAGTGCTGTGTCATCACCTGGCTTTCAAAAAGACCAAATATTAACCAGCCATGATTTTTTCCTGGCATGTTGCTGCCAGTCTTTGGCAAGACTGTCTGGCTTGACTTACTATACAGATTTCTGCTATGAGGAGGATGTGTTTAGAAGGACAACTTAATGGCTAAATTACTAGTTTTTAAAGTCCTTTACTGACACAACTGGTTCTGATCTGTCTCAAACCAAGACTTTTATTTGGTGGTTTGAGGATGATGTGGGCAAATAGTTAAACATCCTAGAAAGATTCAGTGAAAAATTGACAAATGGTCTTCACACAAAACTATCATGTCTTCAGGCTTAGGTTTAAAATTCCATGGATTATAAAATTCCATGGATTTTAAAGGCTTTTTTTTTTACTTTTAATTTTTTTAAGAGTGTTCATACAATTTGAGAATCCTTAGATGGGCTGTACTGTGTTATAAGTTAAATAGAAAAACCTTTAGATAATATTTTCAGATAAATTAGTAATAGTTGGTGTTCATTCACAGGCTTTCAGTTCAACATAACGAAAAAATCTGCTCATTCACAGATCGTCATTCAAGTTTGTTTAGATTCAAATTCTATGACCTAAAGTAGCCTACTGCTATAACCGTGTACTCTATAATTATTAGTTCATCTATTTCCACAACTTTCCCCCATTCAGTTTGGCTGTTTGCAAACATAAGACACTGGTTATTATCACATTGAGAGGATAATGATCCTGCACAGAGGAGACATTCACGTGACTCTTGCTTTCGTCTCACGTTCTCACAGACACATCAGGTTAGAGTAATTGGCGTGCTAAAGGCAGTGATATTCCGAAAGGTCTTTACAATTGTTGGTGAAAGCTGCTTGTTAGGATGTGGGGTAGGGTTAGGGCTTAGTTTCTGCTGTGTACACTTTGGCTCGCACCTACCTTTCAGAACACCCATTACTTTGACCTGCAGCTATCCCACCCTGTCTCCTTACGTACGTTCAGTACGTTCCCTGCATGCGCCACTCCCTGATGTTTTCTATTGGTTAATTCAAATTCCTTCCCACACTTTTAAAGGAGTAGTTCACTTTTCAAAAAACTTTTGCTGATGATTTACTCACCCCATGTCATCCAAGATATCCATGTCTTTCTTTCTTCAGTCGAAAAAAAAAATTAGTGTTTTTGATGAAAACATTCCAGCATTTTTCTCGTTCGTTGAATGAACCAAATGACTCGGAAAAAGATGAGAGTCACGAACGTGCGTCACAGAACAGAGCAAGGCGACTATTTGAGCTTATAAAACTTAAACTTTGTTATTTATTTATTAAACGAGCGATCGTTTTGCTTGATAAGACCCTTATTCATCGTCTGGAATCGTTTAAAGCCCTTTGTTAATGCAGTTTGACCTGAAAGTGTCTTTTGGACCTTACCGTTTGGTTCTCATTGAAGTCCATTATAGGGAGAACAACGCTGGAATGTTTTCATCAAAAACCTTAATTTCGTTTCAACTGAAGAAAGAAAGACATGGACATCTTGGATGACATGGGGGTGAGTAAATTATCAGCAAAAGTTAAAAACTACTCCTTTTAATGTTTAGAAATATTAGGGGTTTTTTTTTTCAGAGTGGAAGCCCATTTCCGCCACATAAAAAAAATACATTGTTTAATTTTAATTATGACAATAAGTAGTAATTATGAAATAAAAAGTCAAAATTAGATTTAGACCTGTAGAATTAGATTTAGATCAATTAAATAATATTTTTTACTTTTTATGTCAAATGTATAAAAGTCATAATTATGGCATAGCCTACAGTAGTTACAATTCTAAAAGTCGCAATGACAACTATGCGAAAACAGTCCAACTGCTAGGCCACAATAATGACAGAAAGTCATAATTTCAAACAGTAGGCTACTTTTAAATTTGGACTTAGTAGCTATAATTGACTTTAATTCATAATTTCGAGTTCTCAAAATTTTGACTTTTTAATGTCCTAATTGATTTTAAGGCACAATTTTGTTTTAGCTCACCAACATATTTTTCTGGTTTTCAATAGGAAGAGGCTTGTTTAAGAGAACTCTCTTTTCTGTATTCGCATCAGGCTGTTGTGTTCATGAAGCTCTGTCGTCAGGTCACAGTGCTAGAAGCCCAAACATCTGTTGACTGTGGTGTTTCGTAACAGTGCATATGTGGCCCAGCTGAAAGCGATATTCTGCAGCTCACACCAGAGCAGAGCCGTCTCTTGTTCAGCAATGAATAAGTAATAAGAGCTGCCTCTCTGTGTCTGGCCCAAACCTCGGCTGTTTCCATTAACTCGCCCATTAAAGTTCCTGTCATGTATTTGTGTGACATCTGGATTGTTCGATGGCAGAATGGATGGTTCCTTTCAGGCGGTGTACACCGGGAATCTCTCCATCTCTCTTCCTCCTCGAACTGACTTTCATTAAGTGTTGTGCCGTTGTTCCTCAGACCCTAGATAAGATCAGTTTGGGCGACATGATGTCGGGATGTGGACAGATGCACAACGCTCACTGTCTAGACTAAAGTCACCATGAAATCAATATTTAGTATTTTTTTCCATCAACGTGATGGACAGCTATGAGGTGTTTGTGCTGATACTGTGTTTGGTTTTCACCAAATGTGGCGCTGTGCTTTATGCCCATATATCCACTTTGGTCTCGCCTGTCATATAGATACCATTTTAATACTAACGGCACAAATCAGCACAAACCAAGCACAAACGAAGGACACATTTTGTGTGCGATTCAGAAGAAATGGGGTGGAGAGTGACGTCACAGCTCCCGAATTAAATTTGCTATATCTGCGAAAGGGAAATGGATGCAATGTTTGTTTTAACGGCACAAACCGAGCACAAACGAAGGACACTGGTTTGGAGCGATTTGAACGACATGGGGTGGAAAGTGACGTAACACAACCAAAAAAATAATCTTCAATATCTCAAACTCCAAACCAGCACAAATGTTCGTTTTTACGGCACAAATGCAGCACAAACCAATGGCATAATTTTGGAGATTATTTCGTGTTATGGGGTACCAACTTCACGCAGGTCTTTTTTTCAGGTCAAAATTAAGCTCCCCACTTAAAACCATGCAATCTTGCTAAAAAAAAACCTGATTTTCCCCTTAGACATGACACACAAGCCCTCAAAAACACCCACTACAACACACAGTAGTCTTACGCACCCGCGAGATAAATTCAAAACGCACTACAAAAAAGGGACGTAATTTATTGCTTGTGGATTAATTTTGGCTTAGTTTTTGTTAAATAAACCATGACACTGTGCAATATGGCATGTGGTGTTGTTCATCTGAGGATGTATATACCTCGTTTTAAGACCAAGGACCAGGTAAAACCATAGAATTCAAAAGGGTGTGCTTTCTTTTTCACATTACTCTCTAACCGTGGCAGGGTGGGGCTATGTCTTCCAAACTACCATTCCAATGATCCAATCAAATCCTGAGGACTAAATCCAACCCCGTCCCAGATTTTTTCTCATTTCGGAAGTGGTTTAACCTAATATTTGTCCCAATAGAACCCAGACTGATCTCATGAAATGGCGTATGTATGACACGCCAATTCGTATTTTCATTTTTGGCACACTATCGACACGCATAATCACTTTTCAGCGTGTTTATGAACGCCGTTGACTTAACGTTACATTACCGTATATAAAAATGTATAACCTACCCCAACCCCATCCCTAAACATACCCGTCACTGGGGTTAATAACATTTATGAGTCTTCCCCTACCATCCTAGGAAATACTGTATATCACTCCCCAGATGTAGATTTACATTTTGCTTCGTTTCGCTCGGACATTTCATGGCGTGCACATACACGCGGAATCACTCGGACAGTTAGCGACGTAGACATACACGCGGATAGCTTAAAATGCTTATATTAAAAGTGGCGTGTATGTTTACGCAAAAGTCATGATGCCATGTTGCAGAGCCTCTGAAGTTTGGGTCTACAAGAAAACTGTAAGTTAAATAAAGTCTGTGCTGAGTCTGGTGCAATGTAGCTTGAAAGCCTGATGGGTTACTGTCATAAAGTCTATAACATATTCAACAGCTACAGGAAAACTACATCTGATCAGCATAAATCTGAATACATTTAGAGCTATGCACATCTGGACCATTACCCCTCAGCAGCATCTCACTATTTTGTCTTCATAAAATCTGGGGGGAAAAGAAGTCGCATTTCTAACTATATTCTAAACTGCATTCATAACTACATGTTCATGATTTATAATGAGGCATTTCAACGGACATTTGTACAGACTCAAAGTAAAAGACAGTTTTTCTAAGCAGACCTTTCTTTCATTTCATTGTGCAGAAGGTTTGTTTTGCTGTTTAATGCTGCGTAATATTCCTTGCAATTGTTTTATGTTTTTGTCAAAGTGAAGATCTGGTGTGTAATCTCTCGCGGCTCTTTTTCATGACCTGAGCAGATGTAGAAATCAAAGTTTTTCAACTAAACATCTGAAAAGCAACACGCTAACTAGACAAGCATGAACACATTCTGATGCCGGTTTTGAGGAGGGTGATTAGCATCCATGGGACAGCCTGCCCGCGTGCCAGCCAAACTTCCCCCACATTATACTGGTGAACAACACGGCCGTTGTTTCTGGCCAAGGAAATGCAAAGATGTTCTTTATTTAATGTGGCTTAAAGCTCCTGTGAATCAGCACTTTTGAGTGTCTCTGTGTGAAACATTTCCTGTTCATTCTCAATGCAAATCCTTTACGCCAAATTAAAGGGATAACTTCTCCCACAAATAAAATTCTGTCATTTATACTTGCCCTCATGCTAAACCTTTATGATATTTCGAGGCTTGACGTCATACAGGTTTTTAACATAGTAAATAATGGGATTTAATCTTCTGAATATATAAATGAACAGTATACTGTATATTTAAGAAAATACTGCTGTGCTGATAAAGTTGGATTTTATCAGTGCATTCATCATGAGCAAACACTATACAAATAATATTATCCAGCTGAAAACACATTCTGTGAGTAGTTATCTGCAGTCTTCATCTGTATAGAAAACTGGTTTAAAAGCTTATCAGTAATAGTAATGTGAAACACACTGTTGTAATTCCTCAGATATCTGTGTTTAATGGATTCTTGGTAGGGGTCTGTCTGCGGGAGACATGCTGAGGAAGCGGAGCAGATAAAGGCTCGATTGTTTACGTGTGTGGTGGAAGCTCAAGCTGTGGTTTGTGAAGGACATGTGAGCTTGTGTAATGGTCTGCTTGTATGTGTCATTGCTTGAGGTGTTGTGTGCCAGGACAACACCAGGAATAAACAGCTTTGCCATGTAATTGATTCAATTCAAATTCAGCAAATTCCAATTTGTTCTCAGTGTAATTCTGGTGCACAGAAGTCTGGCTCTCGTCTACACTCTTAACATTAAAGGTTCCTTATTGGTTTCACTCTCAGAAAAAAAGGTACAAAAGCTGTCACTGGGGCTGTACCTTTTCAAAAGGTAAACTTTTGTCCATTTTAGGTGCTAGTAATATGTACATTTTAGGTGTTAATATGTACATTTTAGCTGCTAATAAGTACATTTTAAGTGTCAATATGTACATTTTAGGTGCTATTATGTACATTTTAGGTGTTAATATGTACATTTGATGTGCTAATAAGTACATTTTAGGTGCTAATATGCACATTTTAGTTGTTAATATGCACATTTCAGGTGCTAATATGTGCATTTTAGTTGTTAATATGTACATTTTAGGTGCCAATATGTACATTTCAAGTGTTAATATGTACATTTCAGGTGCTAATATGTAGATTTTAAGTATTAATATATACATTTTAGGTGTTAATATGTACATTTTAGATGCTAATAAGTACATTTTAGGTGTTAATATCTACATTTTAGGTACTATTATGTACATTTTAGTTGTTAATATGTACATTTTAGGAGCTAATATGTACATTTTTAGGTACTAATATGTACATTTTAGGTGCTAAAATGTACAACTAAGGTACCAATTTGCAGCCTTTGGGTACAAAAGTGTACCTTTTGAAAAGGTACAGCCCCAGTGACCGCTTTTGTACCTTTTTTTTTTCGGAGAGTGTATGGTTCCATGAAGAACCTTTAAAGGGTTTGTTCACCCAAGAATTATCCCATGATTTACTCACCCACAAGCCATCCTTGGTGTATATAACTTTCTTCTTTCAGCCAAACACAATCGGAGTTATATTAAAAATATTCTGGGTCTTCCCAGCTTTAATGGGAGTTTTTGAAGTTCCAAAAAGTGAATCCATCCATTATAAAAGTAATATGACTAAAGGCTTTCTTAAGCAAAGCGATGTGTTTTTGTAAGAAAAATACCCATATCTCTAACTTTATAAAATAGAATCACTGGCTTCCGAAAGCGAGTCTAGTTCCGGCTGTAGAGTGACCTCTGACGCGACACATGACATATTGACAAACGGAGGATAGAGGAAAACAAAACCCTGGTCATGAATTAGAAGCCTAAAAAAATCATTTTAAAAGAGAAATGTAGGAGGAGCTTGAGTTTGTTGTCCAGCCCCATTTGTTTGAACCGTGAGAGGCATCTACTCTCACCTAAGCTTACGATACTCCAACTTCCTATGTTGTTGGGTCAGAGATCACTCTTCTGCTGGAGCTTGACTCACATATGCCCGTTACTGGAAGCCAGTAATTATGGTAAATGGACTGCATTTATATAGCACTTTCACAGACCCAATGGCCACCAAAGCGCTTTACATATTGCCTCGCATTCACCCATCCTGCTCTTTGGGAGCAGCTGGAGTTAGGTGTCTTGCTCATGGACACCTCGACACTTGGTCAGGTAGAACCGGGGATTAAACCACCAACCTTCCGGTTTGTAGGCAATCTACATGAACCACTGCCACCCATTATAGTTTATCAAGTTATAAATATGGATATTTTTCTTACAAAAACACATCGCTTCACTTCAAAAGGCCTTTTATTTACCCCCTGAAGCTGTATGGATTACTTTGATGATGGATGGATGCGCTTTTTGGAGCTTCAAAAAACTCTATTCACTCCCATTATAAAATTGGGAAGAGCCAGGATATTTTCTAATATAACTCAGATTGTGTTTGGCTGACAGAATTAAGTCATTACACCTACTGTATGATGGCTTGAGGGTGAGTAAATTATGGGATCATTTTCATTTTTGGGTGAACGAATCCTTTAACATCCACGGAACCTTTCCGTACTTTTGATAGTTATAATGTTTTTCACACTAAGATTACTTTTGGGGACCAAAAATGGTGGTTCTGCATCATCTCTGGGAAAAAAAACAACACTTTTGGAAACCTTTATTTTTAAGAGTAACTATATATTTATGTTACAGCATCAAAGCAGCTGAAACTTTTTTTTCCCTTCAGCACCGACTCCCACCTGGTCTCCAGTCATGGCCCTCTATCAGAATCCAGAGTTTTGGGAAGATTGGAAAAACTTAATTTTTCACCCCAAAAAAAAAAAAAACGTAAAGGGTACCACTGTCGTTTTTTTTTCGGGCCGAATTTTTGAGTTTCGATATCTCAGCTCTGGAAGGGGCTAGAGCCTCCATTTTTGCACTCGGGTCTAAGTCTCATGGCCCTCTATAAGAATCCAGAGTTTTGGGAAGATCGGAGAAACTTAATTTTTCGCCCAAAAAAAAAAAACGTAAGGGGTACCACTGTCGTTTTTTTTTCGGGCCGGATTTTTGAGTTTCGATATCTCAGCTCTGGAAGGGGCTAGAGCCTCCATTTTTGCACTCAGGTCTAAGTCTCATGGCCCTCTATCAGAATCCAGAGTTTTGGGAAGATTGGAGAAACTTAATTTTTCGCCAAAAAAAAAAAAACGTAAGGGGTACCACTGTAGTTTTTTTTGTCGGGCCAAATTTTTGAGTTTCGATATCTCAGCTCTGGAAGGGGCTAGAGCCTCCATTTTTGCACACAGGTCTAAGTCTCATGGCCCTCTATCAGAATCCAGATTTTTGGGAAGATTGGAGAAACTTAATTTTTCGCCAAAAAAAAATAAAAACGTAAGGGGTACCACTGTCGTTTTTTTTTTTTGGGCCGAATGTTTGAGTTTCGATATCTCAGCTCTGGAAGGGGCTAGAGCCTCCATTTTTGCACTCAGGTCTAAGTCTCATGGCCCTCTATCAGAATCGAGAGTTTTGGGAAGATTGGAGAAACTTAATTTTTCGCCCCAAAAAAAAAACGTAAGGGGTACCACTGTCGTTTTTTTTTTCGGGCCGAATTTTTGAGTTTCGATATCTCAGCTCTGGAAGGGGCTAGAGCCTCCATTTTTGCACTCAGGTCTAAGTCTCATGGCCCTCTATCAGAATCCAGAGTTTTGGGAAAATTGGAGAAACTTAATTTTTTGCCCCCCAAAAAAAAACGTAAGGGGTACCACTGTCGTTTTTTTTTCGGGCCGAATTTTTGAGTTTCGATATCTCAGCTCTGGAAGGGGCTAGAGCCTCCATTTTTGCACTCAGGTCTAAGTCTCATGGCCCTCTATCAGAATCCAGAGTTTTGGGAAGATTGGAGAAACTTAATTTTTCGCCAAAAAAAAAAAAAAACGTAAGGGGTACCACTGTCGTTTTTTTTGTCGGGCCAAATTTTTGAGTTTCGATATCTCAGCTCTGGAAGGGGCTAGAGCCTCCATTTTTGCACACAGGTCTGAGTCTCATGGCCCTCTATCAGAATCCAGATTTTTGGGAAGATTGGAGAAACTTAATTTTTCGCCAAAAAAAAAACGTAAGGGGTACCACTGTCGTTTTTTTTCGGGCCGAATTTTTGAGTTTCGATATCTCAGCTCTGGAGGGGGCTAGAGCCTCCATTTTTGCACTCAGGTCTAAGTCTCATGGCCCTCTAACAGAATCCAGAGTTTTGGGAAGATTGGAGAAACTTAATTTTTCGCCCAAAAAAAAAAAAACAAAACGTAAGGGGTACCACTGTCGTTTTTTTTTTTTCGGGCCGAATGTTTGAGTTTCGATATCTCAGCTCTGGAAGGGGCTAGAGCCTCCATTTTTGCACTCAGGTCTAAGTCTCATGGCCCTCTATCAGAATCCAGAGTTTTGGGAAGATTGGAGAAACTTAATTTTTCGCCAAAAAAAAAAAAAACGTAAGGGGTACCACTGTCGTTTTTTTTTTCGGGCCGAATTTTTGAGTTTCGATATCTCAGCTCTGGAAGGGGCTAGAGCCTCCATTTTTGCACTCAGGTCTAAGTCTCATGGCCCTCTATCAGAATCTAGAGTTTTGGGAAGATTGGAGAAACTTAATTTTTCGCCAAAAAAAAACAAAACGTAAGGGGTACCACTGTCGTTTTTTTTTTCGGGCTGAATTTTTGAGTTTCGATATCTCAGCTCTGGAAGGGGCTAGAGCCTCCATTTTGCACTCAGGTCTAAGTCTCATGGCCCTCTATCAGAATCCAGAGTTTTGGGAAGATTGGAGAAACTTAATTTTTCGCCCCAAAAAAAAAAAACGTAAGGGGTACCACTGTCGTTTTTTTTTTCGGGCCGAATTTTTGAGTTTCGATATCTCAGCTCTGGAAGGGGCTAGAGCCTCCATTTTTGCACTCAGGTCTAAGTCTCATGGCCCTCTATCAGAATCCAGAGTTTTGGGAAGATTGGAGAAACTTAATTTTTCGCCCAAAAAAAAAAAACGTAAGGGGTACCACTGTCGTTTTTTTTCGGGCCGAATTTTTGAGTTTCGATATCTCAGCTCTGGAGGGGGCTAGAGCCTCCATTTTTGCACTCAGGTCTAAGTCTCATGGCCCTCTAACAGAATCCAGAGTTTTGGGAAGATTGGAGAAACTTAATTTTTCGCCCCAAAAAACAAAACAAAACGTAAGGGGTACCACTGTCGTTTTTTTTTCGGGCCGAATTTTTGAGTTTCGATATCTCAGCTCTGGAAGGGGCTAGAGCCTCCATTTTGCACTCAGGTCTGAGTCTCATGGCCCTCTATCAGAATCCAGAGTTTTGGGAAGATTGGAGAAACTTAATTTTTCGCCCCCAAAAAAAAACGTAAGGGGTACCACTGTCGTTTTTTTTTCGGGCCGAATTTTTGAGTTTCGATATCTCAGCTCTGGAAGGGGCTAGAGCCTCCATTTTTGCACTCAGGTCTAAGTCTCATGGCCCTCTATCAGAATCCAGAGTTTTGGGAAGATTGGAGAAACTTAATTTTTCGCCCAAAAAAAAAAACGTATGGGGTACCACTGTCGTTTTTTTTCGGGCCGAATTTTTGAGTTTCGATATCTCAGCTCTGGAGGGGGCTAGAGCCTCCATTTTTGCACTCAGGTCTAAGTCTCATGGCCCTCTAACAGAATCCAGAGTTTTGGGAAGATTGGAGAAACTTAATTTTTCGCCCAAAAAAAAAACAAAACGTAAGGGGTACCACTGTCGTTTTTTTTTTCGGGCCGAATTTTTGAGTTTCGATATCTCAGCTCTGGAAGGGGCTAGAGCCTCCATTTTTGCACTCAGGTCTAAGTCTCATGGCCCTCTATCAGAATCCATAGTTTTGGGAAAATTGGAGAAACTTAATTTTTCGCCAAAAAAAAAAAAAACGTAAGGGGTACCACTGTCGTTTTTTTTTTTCGGGCCGAATTTTTGAGTTTCGATATCTCAGCTCTGGAAGGGGCTAGAGCCTCCATTTTTGCACTCAGGTCTAGGTCTCATGGCCCTCTATCAGAATCCAGAGTTTTGGGAAGATTGGAGAAACTTAATTTTTCGCCCCAAAAAAAAAAACGTAAGGGGTACCACTGTCGTTTTTTTTTCGGGCCGAATTTTTGAGTTTCGATATCTCAGCTCTGGAAGGGGCTAGAGCCTCCATTTTTGCACTCAGGTCTAAGTCTCATGGCCCTCTATCAGAATCCAGAGTTTTGGGAAGATTGGAGAAACTTAATTTTTCGCCCCAAAAAAAAAACGTAAGGGGTACCACTGTCGTTTTTTTTCGGGCCGAATTTTTGAGTTTCGATATCTCAGCTCTGGAAGGGGCTAGAGCCTCCATTTTTGCACTCAGGTCTAAGTCTCATGGCCCTCTATCAGAATCCAGATTTTTGGGAAGATTGGAGAAACTTAATTTTTCGCCCAAAAAAAAAAACGTAAGGGGTACCACTGTCGTTTTTTTTTCGGGCCGAATTTTTGAGTTTCGATATCTCAGCTCTGGAAGGGGCTAGAGCCTCCATTTTTGCACTCAGGTCTAAGTCTCATGGCCCTCTATCAGAATCCAGAGTTTTGGGAAGATTGGAGAAACTTAATTTTTCGCCCAAAAAAAAAAACAAAAACGTAAGGGGTACCACTGTCGTTTTTTTTTTCGGGCCGAATTTTTGAGTTTCGATATCTCAGCTCTGGAAGGGGCTAGAGCCTCCATTTTTGCACTCAGGTCTAAGTCTCATGGCCCTCTAACAGAATCCAGAGTTTTGGGAAGATTGGAGAAACTTAATTTTTCGCCCAAAAAAAAAACAAAACGTAAGGGGTACCACTGTCGTTTTTTTTTCGGGCCGAATTTTTGAGTTTCGATATCTCAGCTCTGGAAGGGGCTAGAGCCTCCATTTTTGCACTCAGGTCTAAGTCTCATGGCCCTCTATCAGAATCCAGAGTTTTGGGAAGATTGGAGAAACTTAATTTTTCGCCCCAAAAAAAAAAAACGTAAGGGGTACCACTGTCGTTTTTTTTTCAGGCCGAATTTTTGAGTTTCGATATCTCAGCTCTGGAAGGGGCTAGAGCCTCCAATTTTGCACTCAGGTCTAAGTCTCATGGCCCTCTATCAGAATCCAGAGTTTTGGGAAGATGAGAGAAACTTAATTTTTCGCCCCAAAAAAAAAACGTAAGGGGTACCACTGTCGTTTTTTTTTTCGGGCCGAATTTTTGAGTTTCGATATCTCAGCTCTGGAAGGGGCTAGAGCCTCCATTTTTGCACTCAGGTCTAAGTCTCATGGCCCTCTATCAGAATCCAGATTTTTGGGAAGATTGGAGAAACTTAATTTTTCGCCCAAAAAAAAAAAACGTAAGGGGTACCACTGTCGTTTTTTTTTTCGGGCCGAATTTTTGAGTTTCGATATCTCAGCTCTGGAAGGGGCTAGAGCCTCCATTTTTGCACTCAGGTCTAAGTCTCATGGCCCTCTATCAGAATCCAGATTTTTGGGAAGATTGGAGAAACTTAATTTTTCGCCCAAAAAAAAAAAACGTAAGGGGTACCACTGTCGTTTTTTTTTTCGGGCCGAATTTTTGAGTTTCGATATCTCAGCTCTGGAAGGGGCTAGAGCCTCCATTTTTGCACTCAGGTCTAAGTCTCATGGCCCTCTATCAGAATCCAGAGTTTTGGGAAGATTGGAGAAACTTAATTTTTCGCCCAAAAAAAAAACTTAAGGGGTACCACTGTCGTTTTTTTTTCGGGCCGAATTTTTGAGTTTCGATATCTCAGCTCTGGAAGGGGCTAGAGCCTCCATTTTTGCACTCAGGTCTAAGTCTCATGGCCCTCTATCAGAATCCAGAGTTTTGGGAAGATTGAAGAAACTTAATTTTTCGCCCAAAAAAAAAAACGTAAGGGGTACCACTGTCGTTTTTTTTTCGGGCCGGATTTTTGAGTTTCGATATCTCAGCTCTGGAAGGGGCTAGAGCCTCCATTTTTGCACTCAGGTCTAAGTCTCATGGCCCTCTATCAGAATCCAGAGTTTTGGGAAGATTGGAGAAACTAAATTTTTCGCCAAAAAAAAAACAAAAACGTAAGGGGTACCACTGTCGTTTTTTTTTCGGGCCGAATTTTTGAGTTTCGATATCTCAGCTCTGGAAGGGGTTAGAGTCTCCATTTTTGCACTCAGGTCTAAGTCTCATGGCCCTCTATCAGAATCCAGAGTTTTGGGAAGATTGGAGAAACTTAATTTTTCGCCCAAAAAAAAAAAGAAACGTAAGGGGTACCACTGTCGTGTTTTTTTCGGGCCGAATTTTTGAGTTTCGATATCTCAGCTCTGGAAGGGGCTAGAGCCTCCATTTTTGCACTCAGGTCTAAGTCTCGTGGCCCTCTATCAGAATCCAGAGTTTTGGGAAGATTGGAGAAACTTAATTTTTCGCCCAAAAAAAAAAACGTAAGGGGTACCACTGTCGTTTTTTTTTCGGGCCGAATTTTTGAGTTTCGATATCTCAGCTCTGGAAGGGGCTAGAGCCTCCATTTTTGCACTCAGGTCTAAGTCTCATGGCCCTCTATCAGAATCCAGAGTTTTGGGAAGATTGGAGAAACTTAATTTTTCGCCCAAAAAAAAACGTAAGGGGTACCACTGTCGTTTTTTTTTTCGGGCCGAATTTTTGAGTTTCGATATCTCAGCTCTGGAAGGGGCTAGAGCCTCCATTTTTGCACTCAGGTCTAAGTCTCATGGCCCTCTATCAGAATCCAGAGTTTTGGGAAGATTGGAGAAACTAAATTTTTCGCCAAAAAAAAAAAAACAAACGTAAGGGGTACCACTGTCGTTTTTTTTTCGGGCCGAATTTTTGAGTTTCGATATCTCAGCTCTGGAAGGGGCTAGAGCCTCCATTTTTGCACTCAGGTCTAAGTCTCATGGCCCTCTATCAGAATCCAGAGTTTTGGGAAGATTGGAGAAACTAAATTTTTCGCCAAAAAAACAAAAACAAACGTAAGGGGTACCACTGTCGTTTTTTTTTCGGGCCGAATTTTTGAGTTTCGATATCTCAGCTCTGGAAGGGGCTAGAGCCTCCATTTTTGCACTCAGGTCTAAGTCTCATGGCCCTCTATCAGAATCCAGAGTTTTGGGAAAATTGGAGAAACTTAATTTTTCACCCAAAAAAAAACGTAAGGGGTACCACTGTCGTTTTTTTTTTTTCGGGCCGAATATTTGAGTTTCGATATCTCAGCTCTGGAAGGGGCTAGAGCCTCCATTTTTGCACTCAGGTCTAAGTCTCATGGCCCTCTATCAGAATCCAGAGTTTTGGGAAGATTGGAGAAACTTAATTTTTCGCCCAAAAAAAAAAAACGTAAGGGGTACCACTGTCGTTTTTTTTTCGGGCCGAATTTTTGAGTTTCGATATCTCAGCTCTGGAAGGGGCTAGAGCCTCCATTTTTGCACTCAGGTCTAAGTCTCATGGCCCTCTATCAGAATCCAGAGTTTTGGGAAAATTGGAGAAACTTAATTTTTTGCCCCCCAAAAAAAAACGTAAGGGGTACCACTGTCGTTTTTTTTTCGGGCCGAATTTTTGAGTTTCGATATCTCAGCTCTGGAAGGGGCTAGAGCCTCCATTTTTGCACTCAGGTCTAAGTCTCATGGCCCTCTATCAGAATCCAGAGTTTTGGGAAGATTGGAGAAACTTAATTTTTCGCCAAAAAAAAAAAAAAACGTAAGGGGTACCACTGTCGTTTTTTTTGTCGGGCCAAATTTTTGAGTTTCGATATCTCAGCTCTGGAAGGGGCTAGAGCCTCCATTTTTGCACACAGGTCTGAGTCTCATGGCCCTCTATCAGAATCCAGATTTTTGGGAAGATTGGAGAAACTTAATTTTTCGCCAAAAAAAAAACGTAAGGGGTACCACTGTCGTTTTTTTTCGGGCCGAATTTTTGAGTTTCGATATCTCAGCTCTGGAGGGGGCTAGAGCCTCCATTTTTGCACTCAGGTCTAAGTCTCATGGCCCTCTAACAGAATCCAGAGTTTTGGGAAGATTGGAGAAACTTAATTTTTCGCCCAAAAAAAAAAAACAAAACGTAAGGGGTACCACTGTCGTTTTTTTTTTTCGGGCCGAATGTTTGAGTTTCGATATCTCAGCTCTGGAAGGGGCTAGAGCCTCCATTTTTGCACTCAGGTCTAAGTCTCATGGCCCTCTATCAGAATCCAGAGTTTTGGGAAGATTGGAGAAACTTAATTTTTCGCCAAAAAAAAAAAAAACGTAAGGGGTACCACTGTCGTTTTTTTTTTCGGGCCGAATTTTTGAGTTTCGATATCTCAGCTCTGGAAGGGGCTAGAGCCTCCATTTTTGCACTCAGGTCTAAGTCTCATGGCCCTCTATCAGAATCTAGAGTTTTGGGAAGATTGGAGAAACTTAATTTTTCGCCAAAAAAAAACAAAACGTAAGGGGTACCACTGTCGTTTTTTTTTTCGGGCTGAATTTTTGAGTTTCGATATCTCAGCTCTGGAAGGGGCTAGAGCCTCCATTTTGCGCTCAGGTCTAAGTCTCATGGCCCTCTATCAGAATCCAGAGTTTTGGGAAGATTGGAGAAACTTAATTTTTCGCCCCCAAAAAAAAAAACGTAAGGGGTACCACTGTCGTTTTTTTTTTCGGGCCGAATTTTTGAGTTTCGATATCTCAGCTCTGGAAGGGGCTAGAGCCTCCATTTTTGCACTCAGGTCTAAGTCTCATGGCCCTCTATCAGAATCCAGAGTTTTGGGAAGATTGGAGAAACTTAATTTTTCGCCCAAAAAAAAAAAACGTAAGGGGTACCACTGTCGTTTTTTTTCGGGCCGAATTTTTGAGTTTCGATATCTCAGCTCTGGAGGGGGCTAGAGCCTCCATTTTTGCACTCAGGTCTAAGTCTCATGGCCCTCTAACAGAATCCAGAGTTTTGGGAAGATTGGAGAAACTTAATTTTTCGCCCCAAAAAACAAAACAAAACGTAAGGGGTACCACTGTCGTTTTTTTTTCGGGCCGAATTTTTGAGTTTCGATATCTCAGCTCTGGAAGGGGCTAGAGCCTCCATTTTGCACTCAGGTCTGAGTCTCATGGCCCTCTATCAGAATCAAGAGTTTTGGGAAGATTGGAGAAACTTAATTTTTCGCCCCAAAAAAAAAAACGTAAGGGGTACCACTGTCGTTTTTTTTTCGGGCCGAATTTTTGAGTTTCGATATCTCAGCTCTGGAAGGGGCTAGAGCCTCCATTTTTGCACTCAGGTCTAAGTCTCATGGCCCTCTATCAGAATCCAGAGTTTTGGGAAGATTGGAGAAACTTAATTTTTCGCCCAAAAAAAAAAACGTATGGGGTACCACTGTCGTTTTTTTTCGGGCCGAATTTTTGAGTTTCGATATCTCAGCTCTGGAGGGGGCTAGAGCCTCCATTTTTGCACTCAGGTCTAAGTCTCATGGCCCTCTAACAGAATCCAGAGTTTTGGGAAGATTGGAGAAACTTAATTTTTCGCCCAAAAAAAAAACAAAACGTAAGGGGTACCACTGTCGTTTTTTTTTTCGGGCCGAATTTTTGAGTTTCGATATCTCAGCTCTGGAAGGGGCTAGAGCCTCCATTTTTGCACTCAGGTCTAAGTCTCATGGCCCTCTATCAGAATCCATAGTTTTGGGAAAATTGGAGAAACTTAATTTTTCGCCAAAAAAAAAAAAACGTAAGGGGTACCACTGTCGTTTTTTTTTTTCGGGCCGAATTTTTGAGTTTCGATATCTCAGCTCTGGAAGGGGCTAGAGCCTCCATTTTTGCACTCAGGTCTAGGTCTCATGGCCCTCTATCAGAATCCAGAGTTTTGGGAAGATTGGAGAAACTTAATTTTTCGCCCCAAAAAAAAAAACGTAAGGGGTACCACTGTCGTTTTTTTTTCGGGCCGAATTTTTGAGTTTCGATATCTCAGCTCTGGAAGGGGCTAGAGCCTCCATTTTTGCACTCAGGTCTAAGTCTCATGGCCCTCTATCAGAATCCAGAGTTTTGGGAAGATTGGAGAAACTTAATTTTTCGCCCAAAAAAAAAAAACGTAAGGGGTACCACTGTCGTTTTTTTTCGGGCCGAATTTTTGAGTTTCGATATCTCAGCTCTGGAGGGGGCTAGAGCCTCCATTTTTGCACTCAGGTCTAAGTCTCATGGCCCTCTAACAGAATCCAGAGTTTTGGGAAGATTGGAGAAACTTAATTTTTCGCCCCAAAAAACAAAACAAAACGTAAGGGGTACCACTGTCGTTTTTTTTTCGGGCCGAATTTTTGAGTTTCGATATCTCAGCTCTGGAAGGGGCTAGAGCCTCCATTTTGCACTCAGGTCTGAGTCTCATGGCCCTCTATCAGAATCAAGAGTTTTGGGAAGATTGGAGAAACTTAATTTTTCGCCCCAAAAAAAAAAACGTAAGGGGTACCACTGTCGTTTTTTTTTCGGGCCGAATTTTTGAGTTTCGATATCTCAGCTCTGGAAGGGGCTAGAGCCTCCATTTTTGCACTCAGGTCTAAGTCTCATGGCCCTCTATCAGAATCCAGAGTTTTGGGAAGATTGGAGAAACTTAATTTTTCGCCCAAAAAAAAAAACGTATGGGGTACCACTGTCGTTTTTTTTCGGGCCGAATTTTTGAGTTTCGATATCTCAGCTCTGGAGGGGGCTAGAGCCTCCATTTTTGCACTCAGGTCTAAGTCTCATGGCCCTCTAACAGAATCCAGAGTTTTGGGAAGATTGGAGAAACTTAATTTTTCGCCCAAAAAAAAAACAAAACGTAAGGGGTACCACTGTCGTTTTTTTTTTCGGGCCGAATTTTTGAGTTTCGATATCTCAGCTCTGGAAGGGGCTAGAGCCTCCATTTTTGCACTCAGGTCTAAGTCTCATGGCCCTCTATCAGAATCCATAGTTTTGGGAAAATTGGAGAAACTTAATTTTTCGCCAAAAAAAAAAAACGTAAGGGGTACCACTGTCGTTTTTTTTTTCGGGCCGAATTTTTGAGTTTCGATATCTCAGCTCTGGAAGGGGCTAGAGCCTCCATTTTTGCACTCAGGTCTAGGTCTCATGGCCCTCTATCAGAATCCAGAGTTTTGGGAAGATTGGAGAAACTTAATTTTTCGCCCCAAAAAAAAAAACGTAAGGGGTACCACTGTCGTTTTTTTTTCGGGCCGAATTTTTGAGTTTCGATATCTCAGCTCTGGAAGGGGCTAGAGCCTCCATTTTTGCACTCAGGTCTAAGTCTCATGGCCCTCTATCAGAATCCAGAGTTTTGGGAAGATTGGAGAAACTTAATTTTTCGCCCCAAAAAAAAAACGTAAGGGGTACCACTGTCGTTTTTTTTTCGGGCCGAATTTTTGAGTTTCGATATCTCAGCTCTGGAAGGGGCTAGAGCCTCCATTTTTGCACTCAGGTCTAAGTCTCATGGCCCTCTATCAGAATCCAGATTTTTGGGAAGATTGGAGAAACTTAATTTTTCGCCCAAAAAAAAAAACGTAAGGGGTACCACTGTCGTTTTTTTTTCGGGCCGAATTTTTGAGTTTCGATATCTCAGCTCTGGAAGGGGCTAGAGCCTCCATTTTTGCACTCAGGTCTAAGTCTCATGGCCCTCTATCAGAATCCAGAGTTTTGGGAAGATTGGAGAAACTTAATTTTTCGCCCAAAAAAAAAAACAAAAACGTAAGGGGTACCACTGTCGTTTTTTTTTTCGGGCCGAATTTTTGAGTTTCGATATCTCAGCTCTGGAAGGGGCTAGAGCCTCCATTTTTGCACTCAGGTCTAAGTCTCATGGCCCTCTAACAGAATCCAGAGTTTTGGGAAGATTGGAGAAACTTAATTTTTCGCCCAAAAAAAAAACAAAACGTAAGGGGTACCACTGTCGTTTTTTTTTCGGGCCGAATTTTTGAGTTTCGATATCTCAGCTCTGGAAGGGGCTAGAGCCTCCATTTTTGCACTCAGGTCTAAGTCTCATGGCCCTCTATCAGAATCCAGAGTTTTGGGAAGATTGGAGAAACTTAATTTTTCGCCCCAAAAAAAAAAACGTAAGGGGTACCACTGTCGTTTTTTTTTCAGGCCGAATTTTTGAGTTTCGATATCTCAGCTCTGGAAGGGGCTAGAGCCTCCAATTTTGCACTCAGGTCTAAGTCTCATGGCCCTCTATCAGAATCCAGAGTTTTGGGAAGATGAGAGAAACTTAATTTTTCGCCCCAAAAAAAAAACGTAAGGGGTACCACTGTCGTTTTTTTTTTCGGGCCGAATTTTTGAGTTTCGATATCTCAGCTCTGGAAGGGGCTAGAGCCTCCATTTTTGCACTCAGGTCTAAGTCTCATGGCCCTCTATCAGAATCCAGATTTTTGGGAAGATTGGAGAAACTTAATTTTTCGCCCAAAAAAAAAAAACGTAAGGGGTACCACTGTCGTTTTTTTTTTCGGGCCGAATTTTTGAGTTTCGATATCTCAGCTCTGGAAGGGGCTAGAGCCTCCATTTTTGCACTCAGGTCTAAGTCTCATGGCCCTCTATCAGAATCCAGATTTTTGGGAAGATTGGAGAAACTTAATTTTTCGCCCAAAAAAAAAAAACGTAAGGGGTACCACTGTCGTTTTTTTTTTCGGGCCGAATTTTTGAGTTTCGATATCTCAGCTCTGGAAGGGGCTAGAGCCTCCATTTTTGCACTCAGGTCTAAGTCTCATGGCCCTCTATCAGAATCCAGAGTTTTGGGAAGATTGGAGAAACTTAATTTTTCGCCCAAAAAAAAAACTTAAGGGGTACCACTGTCGTTTTTTTTTCGGGCCGAATTTTTGAGTTTCGATATCTCAGCTCTGGAAGGGGCTAGAGCCTCCATTTTTGCACTCAGGTCTAAGTCTCATGGCCCTCTATCAGAATCCAGAGTTTTGGGAAGATTGAAGAAACTTAATTTTTCGCCCAAAAAAAAAAACGTAAGGGGTACCACTGTCGTTTTTTTTTCGGGCCGGATTTTTGAGTTTCGATATCTCAGCTCTGGAAGGGGCTAGAGCCTCCATTTTTGCACTCAGGTCTAAGTCTCATGGCCCTCTATCAGAATCCAGAGTTTTGGGAAGATTGGAGAAACTAAATTTTTCGCCAAAAAAAAAACAAAAACGTAAGGGGTACCACTGTCGTTTTTTTTTCGGGCCGAATTTTTGAGTTTCGATATCTCAGCTCTGGAAGGGGTTAGAGTCTCCATTTTTGCACTCAGGTCTAAGTCTCATGGCCCTCTATCAGAATCCAGAGTTTTGGGAAGATTGGAGAAACTTAATTTTTCGCCCAAAAAAAAAAAGAAACGTAAGGGGTACCACTGTCGTGTTTTTTTCGGGCCGAATTTTTGAGTTTCGATATCTCAGCTCTGGAAGGGGCTAGAGCCTCCATTTTTGCACTCAGGTCTAAGTCTCGTGGCCCTCTATCAGAATCCAGAGTTTTGGGAAGATTGGAGAAACTTAATTTTTCGCCCAAAAAAAAAAACGTAAGGGGTACCACTGTCGTTTTTTTTTCGGGCCGAATTTTTGAGTTTCGATATCTCAGCTCTGGAAGGGGCTAGAGCCTCCATTTTTGCACTCAGGTCTAAGTCTCATGGCCCTCTATCAGAATCCAGAGTTTTGGGAAGATTGGAGAAACTTAATTTTTCGCCCAAAAAAAAACGTAAGGGGTACCACTGTCGTTTTTTTTTTCGGGCCGAATTTTTGAGTTTCGATATCTCAGCTCTGGAAGGGGCTAGAGCCTCCATTTTTGCACTCAGGTCTAAGTCTCATGGCCCTCTATCAGAATCCAGAGTTTTGGGAAGATTGGAGAAACTAAATTTTTCGCCAAAAAAAAAAAAACAAACGTAAGGGGTACCACTGTCGTTTTTTTTTCGGGCCGAATTTTTGAGTTTCGATATCTCAGCTCTGGAAGGGGCTAGAGCCTCCATTTTTGCACTCAGGTCTAAGTCTCATGGCCCTCTATCAGAATCCAGAGTTTTGGGAAGATTGGAGAAACTAAATTTTTCGCCAAAAAAACAAAAACAAACGTAAGGGGTACCACTGTCGTTTTTTTTTCGGGCCGAATTTTTGAGTTTCGATATCTCAGCTCTGGAAGGGGCTAGAGCCTCCATTTTTGCACTCAGGTCTAAGTCTCATGGCCCTCTATCAGAATCCAGAGTTTTGGGAAAATTGGAGAAACTTAATTTTTCACCCAAAAAAAAACGTAAGGGGTACCACTGTCGTTTTTTTTTTTTCGGGCCGAATATTTGAGTTTCGATATCTCAGCTCTGGAAGGGGCTAGAGCCTCCATTTTTGCACTCAGGTCTAAGTCTCATGGCCCTCTATCAGAATCCAGAGTTTTGGGAAGATTGGAGAAACTTAATTTTTCGCCCAAAAAAAAAAAACGTAAGGGGTACCACTGTCGTTTTTTTTTCGGGCCGAATTTTTGAGTTTCGATATCTCAGCTCTGGAAGGGGCTAGAGCCTCCATTTTTGCACTCAGGACTAAGTCTCATGGCCCTCTATCAGAATCCAGAGTTTTGGGAAGATTGGAGAAACTTAATTTTTCGCCCCAAAAAAAAAAACGTAAGGGGTACCACTGTCGTTTTTTTTTTCGGGCCGAATTTTTGAGTTTCGATATCTCAGCTCTGGAAGGGGCTAGAGCCTCCATTTTTGCACTCAGGTCTAAGTCTCATGGCCCTCTATCAGAATCCAGAGTTTTGGGAAAATTGGAGAAACTTAATTTTTCGCCAAAAAAAAAAAAAAACTTAAGGGTTACCACTGTCGTTTTTTTTTTTCGGGCCGAATTTTTGAGTTTCGATATCTCAGCTCTGGAAGGGGCTAGAGCCTCCATTTTTGCACTCAGGTCTAAGTCTCATGGCCCTCTATCAGAATCCAGAGTTTTGGGAAGATTGGAGAAACTTAATTTTTCGCCCAAAAAAAAAAACGTAAGGGGTACCACTGTCGTTTTTTTTTCGGGCCGAATTTTCGAGTTTCGATATCTCAGCTCTGGAAGGGGCTAGAGCCTCCATTTTTGCACTCAGGTCTAAGTCTCATGGCCCTCTATCAGAATCCAGAGTTTTGGGAAGATTGGAGAAACTTAATTTTTCGCACAAAAAAAAAAACGTAAGGGGTACCACTGTCGTTTTTTTTTCGGGCCGAATTTTTGAGTTTCGATATCTCAGCTCTGGAAGGGGCTAGAGCCTCCATTTTTGCACTCAGGTCTAAGTCTCATGGCCCTCTATCAGAATCCAGAGTTTTGGGAAGATTGGAGAAACTTAATTTTTCGCCCAAAAAAAAAACGTAAGGGGTACTACTGTCGTTTTTTTTTCGGGCCGGATTTTTGAGTTTCGATATCTCAGCTCTGGAAGGGGTTAGAGCCTCCATTTTTGCACTCAGGTCTAAGTCTCATGGCCCTCTATCAGAATCCAGAGTTTTGGGAAGATTGGAGAAACTAAATTTTTCGCCAAAAAAAAAAACAAAAACGTAAGGGGTACCACTGTCGTTTTTTTTTCGGGCCGAATTTTTGAGTTTCGATATCTCAGCTCTGGAAAGGGCTAGAGCCTCCATTTTTGCACTCAGGTCTAAGTCTCATGGCCCTCTATCAGAATCCAGAGTTTTGGGAAGATTGGAGAAACTTAATTTTTCACCCGAAAAAAAAAAAACGTAAGGCGTACCACTGTCGTTTTTTTTCGGGCCGAATTTTTCAGTTTCGATATCTCAGCTCTGGAAGGGGCTAGAGCCTCCATTTTTGCACTCAGGTCTAAGTCTCATGGCCCTCTATCAGAATCCAGAGTTTTTGGAAGATTGGAGAAACTTAATTTTTCGCCCAAAAAAAAAAAAAACGTAAGGGGTACCACTGTCGTTTTTTTTTTCGGGACGAATTTTTGAGTTTCGATATCTCAGCTCTGGAAGGGGCTAGAGCCTCCATTTTTGCACTCAGGTCTAAGTCTCATGGCCCTCTCTCAGAATCCAGAGTTTTGGGAAAATTGGAGAAACTTAATTTTTCGCCAAAAAAAACAAAACCGTAAGGGGTACCACTGTCGTTTTTTTTTCGGGCCGAATTTTTGAGTTTCGACATCTCAGCTCTGGAAGGGGCTAGAGCCTCCATTTTTGCACTCAGGTCTAAGTCTCATGGCCCTCTCTCAGAATCCAGAGTTTTTGGAAGATTGGAGAAACTTAATTTTTCGCCCAAAAAAAAAAACGTAAGGGGTACCACTGTCGTTTTTTTTCGGGCCGAATTTTTAAGTTTCTCCAATCTTCCCAAAACTCTGGATTCTGAGAGAGGGCCATGAGACTTAGACCTGAGTGCAAAAATGGAGGCTCTAGCCCCTTCCAGAGCTGAGATATCGAAACTCAAACATTCGGCCCGAAAAAAAAACGACAGTGGTACCCCTTACGGTTTTTTTTTTGGCGAAAAATTAAGTTTCTCCAATTTTCCCAAAACTCTGGATTCTGATAGAGGGCCATGAGACTTAGACCTGAGTGCAAAAATGGAGGCTCTAGCCCCTTCCAGATCTGAGATATCGAAACTCAAAAATTCGTCCCGAAAAAAAAAACGACAGTGGTACCCCTTACGTTTTTTTTTTTTGGGCGAAAAATTAAGTTTCTCCAATCTTCCCAAAACTCTGGATTCTGATAGAGGGCCATGGGACTTAGACCTGAGTGCAAAAATGGAGGCTCTAGCCCCTTCCAGAGCTGAGATATCGAAACTCAAAAATTCGGCCCGAAAAAAAAAACGACAGTGGTACCCCTTACGTTTTTTTTTTGGCCGAAAAATTAAGTTTCTCCAATCTTCCCAAAACTCTGGATTCTAATAGAGGGCCATGAGACTTAGACCTGAGTGCAAAAATGGAGGCTCTAGCCCCTTCCAGAGCTGAGATATCGAAACTCAAACATTCGGCCCGAAAAAAAAATCGACAGTGGTACCCCTTGCGTTTTTTTTTTTTTTGGCGAAAAATTAAGTTTATCCAATTTTCCCAAAACTCTGGATTCTGATAGAGGGCCATGAGACTTAGACCTGAGTGCAAAAATGGAGGCTCTAGCCCCTTCCAGAGCTGAGATATCGAAACTCAAAAATTCGGCCCGAAAAAAAAAACGACAGTGGTACCCCTTACGTTTAGTTTTTTTTGGGCGAAAAATTAAGTTTCTCCAATCTTCCCAAAAATCTGGATTCTGATAGAGGGCCATGAGACTTAGACCTGAGTGCAAAAATGGAGGCTCTAGCCCCTTCCAGAGCTGAGATATCGAAACTCAAAAATTCGGCCCGAAAAAAAAAACGACAGTGGTACCCCTTACGTTTTTTTTCGTTTTCGGGCGAAAAATTAAGTTTCTCCAATCTTCCCAAAACTCTGGATTCTGATAGAGGGCCATGAGACTTAGACCTGAGTGCAAAAATGGAGGCTCTAGCCCCTTCCAGAGCTGAGATATCGAAACTCAAAAATTCGGCCCGAAAAAAAACGACAGTGGTACCCCTTACGTTTTTTTTTTGGGGCGAAAAATTAAGTTTCTCCAATCTTCCCAAAACTCTGGATTCTGATAGAGGGCCATGAGACTTAGACCTGAGTGCAAAATGGAGGCTCTAGCCCCTTCCAGAGCTGAGATATCGAAACTCAAAAATTCGGCCCGAAAAAAAAAACGACAGTGGTACCCCTTACGTTTTTTTTTTTGGGCGAAAAATTAAGTTTCTCCAATCTTCCCAAAACTCTGGATTCTGATAGAGGGCCATGAGACTTAGACCTGAGTGCAAAAATGGAGGCTCTAGCCCCTTCCAGAGCTGAGATATCGAAACTCAAAAATTCGGCCCGAAAAAAAAAACGACAGTGGTACCCCTTACGTTTTTGTTTTTTTTGGCGAAAAAGTAAGTTTCTCCAATCTTCCCAAAACTCTGGATTCTGATAGAGGGCCATGAGACTTAGACCTGAGTGCAAAAATGGAGGCTCTAGCCCCTTCCAGAGCTGAGATATCGAAACTCAAAAATTCGGCCCGAAAAAAAAACGACAGTGGTACCCCTTATGTTTTTTTTTTTGGGGCGAAAAATTAAGTTTCTCCAATCTTCCCAAAACTCTGGATTCTGATAGAGGGCCATGAGACTTAGACCTGAGTGCAAAAATGGAGGCTCTAGCCCCTTCCAGAGCTGAGATATCGAAATTCAAAAATTCGGCCCGAAAAAAAAAACGACAGTGGTACCCCTTACGTTTTTTTTCGTTTTCGGGCGAAAAATTAAGTTTCTCCAATCTTCCCAAAACTCTGGATTCTGATAGAGGGCCATGAGACTTAGACCTGAGTGCAAAAATGGAGGCTCTAGCCCCTTCCAGAGCTGAGATATCGAAACTCAAAAATTCGGCCCGAAAAAAAAAACGACAGTGGTACCCCTTACGTTTTTTTTTTTTGGGCGAAAAATTAAGTTTCTCCAATCTTCCCAAAACTCTGGATTCTGATAGAGGGCCATGAGACTTAGACCTGAGTGCAAAAATGGAGGCTCTAGCCCCTTCCAGAGCTGAGATATCGAAACTCAAAAATTCGGCCCGAAAAAAAAAAACGACAGTGGTACCCCTTACGTTTTTTTTTGGGGGGGCGAAAAATTAAGTTTCTCCAATCTTCCCAAAACTCTGGATTCTGATAGAGGGCCATGAGACTTAGACCTGAGTGCAAAAATGGAGGCTCTAGCCCCTTCCAGAGCTGAGATATCGAAACTCAAAAATTCGGCCCGAAAAAAAAAACGACAGTGGTACCCCTTACGTTTTTTTTTGGGGGGGCGAAAAATTAAGTTTCTCCAATCTTCCCAAAACTCTGGATTCTGATAGAGGGCCATGAGACTTAGACCTGAGTGCAAAAATGGAGGCTCTAGCCCCTTCCAGAGCTGAGATATCGAAACTCAAAAATTCGGCCCGAAAAAAAAACGACAGTGGTACCCCTTACGTTTTTTTTTTGGGGGCAAAAAATTAAGTTTCTCCAATTTTCCCAAAACTCTGGATTCTGATAGAGGGCCATGAGACTTAGACCTGAGTGCAAAAATGGAGGCTCTAGCCCCTTCCAGAGCTGAGATATCGAAACTCAAAAATTCGGCCCGAAAAAAAAACCCGACAGTGGTACCCCTTACGTTTAGTTTTTTTGGGCGAAAAATTAAGTTTCTCCAATCTTCCCAAAAATCTGGATTCTGATAGAGGGCCATGAGACTTAGACCTGAGTGCAAAAATGGAGGCTCTAGCCCCTTCCAGAGCTGAGATATCGAAACTCAAAAATTCGGCCCGAAAAAAACGACAGTGGTACCCCTTACGTTTTTTTTCGTTTTCGGGCGAAAAATTAAGTTTCTCCAATCTTCCCAAAACTCTGGATTCTGATAGAGGGCCATGAGACTTAGACCTGAGTGCAAAAATGGAGGCTCTAGCCCCTTCCAGAGCTGAGATATCGAAACTCAAAAATTCGGCCCGAAAAAAAAAACGACAGTGGTACCCCTTACGTTTTTTTTGGGGGGGGCGAAAAATTAAGTTTCTCCAATCTTCCCAAAACTCTGGATTCTGATAGAGGGCCATGAGACTTAGACCTGAGTGCAAAAAATGGAGGCTCTAGCCCCTTCCAGAGCTGAGATATCGAAACTCAAAAATTCAGCCCGAAAAAAAAAACGACAGTGGTACCCCTTACGTTTTTTTTTTTGAGGGCGAAAAATTAAGTTTCTCCAATCTTCCCAAAACTCTGGATTCTGATAGAGGGCCATGAGACTTAGACCTGAGTGCAAAAATGGAGGCTCTAGCCCCTTCCAGAGCTGAGATATCGAAACTGAAAAATTCGGCCCGAAAAAAAACGACAGTGGTACGCCTTACGTTTTTTTTTTTTCGGGTGAAAAATTAAGTTTCTCCAATCTTCCCAAAACTCTGGATTCTGATAGAGGGCCATGAGACTTAGACCTGAGTGCAAAAATGGAGGCTCTAGCCCTTTCCAGAGCTGAGATATCGAAACTCAAAAATTCGGCCCGAAAAAAAAACGACAGTGGTACCCCTTACGTTTTTGTTTTTTTTTTTGGCGAAAAATTTAGTTTCTCCAATCTTCCCAAAACTCTGGATTCTGATAGAGGGCCATGAGACTTAGACCTGAGTGCAAAAATGGAGGCTCTAACCCCTTCCAGAGCTGAGATATCGAAACTCAAAAATTCGGCCCGAAAAAAAAAACGACAGTGGTACCCCTTACGTTTTTTTTTTTTGGGCGAAAAATTAAGTTTCTCCAATCTTCCCAAAACTCTGGATTCTGATAGAGGGCCATGAGACTTAGACCTGAGTGCAAAAATGGAGGCTCTAGCCCCTTCCAGAGCTGAGATATCGAAACTCAAAAATTCGGCCCGAAAAAAAAAAACGACAGTGGTACCCCTTACGTTTTTTTTTGGGGCGAAAAATTAAGTTTCTGCAATCTTCCCAAAACTCTGGATTCTGATAGAGGGCCATGAGACTTAGACCTGAGTGCAAAAATGGAGGCTCTAGCCCCTTCCAGAGCTGAGATATCGAAACTCAAAAATTCGGCCCGAAAAAAAACGACAGTGGTACCCCTTACGTTTTTTTTTTGGGGGCGAAAAATTAAGTTTCTCCAATCTTCCCAAAACTCTGGATTCTGATAGAGGGCCATGAGACTTAGACCTGAGTGCAAAAATGGAGGCTCTAGCCCCTTCCAGAGCTGAGATATCGAAACTCAAAAATTCGGCCCGAAAAAAAAACGACAGTGGTACCCTTTACGGTTTTTTTGGGGGGGCAAAAAATTAAGTTTCTCCAATTTTCCCAAAACTCTGGATTCTGGTAGAGGGCCATGAGACTTAGACCTGAGTGCAAAAATGGAGGCTCTAGCCCCTTCCAGAGCTGAGATATCTAAATTCAAAAATTCGGCCCGAAAAAAAAACGACAGTGGTACCCCTTACGTTTTTTTTTTGGGGCGAAAAATTAAGTTTCTCCAATCTTCCCAAAACTCTGGATTCTGATAGAGGGCCATGAGACTTAGACCTGAGTGCAAAATGGAGGCTCTAGCCCCTTCCAGAGCTGAGATATCGAAACTCAAAAATTCGGCCCGAAAAAAAAAAACGACAGTGGTACCCCTTACGTTTTTGTTTTTTTTTGGCGAAAAAGTAAGTTTCTCCAATCTTCCCAAAACTCTGGATTCTGATAGAGGGCCATGAGACTTAGACCTGAGTGCAAAATGGAGGCTCTAGCCCCTTCCAGAGCTGAGATATCGAAACTCAAAAATTCGGCCCGAAAAAAAAAACGACAGTGGTACCCCTTACGTTTTTTTTTTTTGGGCGAAAAATTAAGTTTCTCCAATCTTCCCAAAACTCTGGATTCTGATAGAGGGCCATGAGACTTAGACCTGAGTGCAAAAATGGAGGCTCTAGCCCCTTCCAGAGCTGAGATATCGAAACTCAAAATTCGGCCCGAAAAAAAAAACGACAGTGGTACCCCTTACGTTTTTGTTTTTTTTGGCGAAAAAGTAAGTTTCTCCAATCTTCCCAAAACTCTGGATTCTGATAGAGGGCCATGAGACTTAGACCTGAGTGCAAAAATGGAGGCTCTAGCCCCTTCCAGAGCTGAGATATCGAAACTCAAAAATTCGGCCCGAAAAAAAAACGACAGTGGTACCCCTTACGTTTTTTTTTTTGGGGCGAAAAATTAAGTTTCTCCAATCTTCACAAAACTCTGGATTCTGATAGAGGGCCATGAGACTTAGACCTGAGTGCAAAAATGGAGGCTCTAGCCCCTTCCAGAGCTGAGATATCGAAACTCAAAAATTCGGCCCGAAAAAAAAAACGACAGTGGTACCCCTTACGTTTTTTTTCGTTTTCGGGCGAAAAATTAAGTTTCTCCAATCTTCCCAAAACTCTGGATTCTGATAGAGGGCCAAGAGACTTAGACCTGAGTGCAAAAATGGAGGCTCTAGCCCCTTCCAGAGCTGAGATATCGAAACTCAAAAATTCGGCCCGAAAAAAAAACGACAGTGGTACCCCTTACGTTTTTTTTGGGGGGGCGAAAAATTAAGTTTCTCCAATCTTCCCAAAACTCTGGATTCTGATAGAGGGCCATGAGACTTAGACCTGAGTGCAAAAAATGGAGGCTCTAGCCCCTTCCAGAGCTGAGATATCGAAACTCAAAAATTCAGCCCGAAAAAAAAAACGACAGTGGTACCCCTTACGTTTTTTTTTTGGGGGGCGAAAAATTAAGTTTCTCCAATCTTCCCAAAACTCTGGATTCTGATAGAGGGCCATGAGACTTAGACCTGAGTGCAAAAATGGAGGCTCTAGCCCCTTCCAGAGCTGAGATATCGAAACTCAAAAATTCGGCCCGAAAAAAAAAACGACAGTGGTACCCCTTACGTTTTTGGTTTTTTTTGGCGAAAAAGTAAGTTTCTCCAATCTTCCCAAAACTCTGGATTCTGATAGAGGGCCATGAGACTTAGACCTGAGTGCAAAAATGGAGGCTCTAGCCCCTTCCAGAGCTGAGATATCGAAACTCAAAAATTCGGCCCGAAAAAAAAAACGACAGTGGTACCCCTTACGTTTTTTTTTGGGGGGCAAAAAATTAAGTTTCTCCAATTTTCCCAAAACTCTGGATTCTGATAGAGGGCCATGAGACTTAGACCTGAGTGCAAAAATGGAGGCTCTAGCCCCTTCCAGAGCTGAGATATCGAAACTCAAAAATTCGGCCCGAAAAAAAAAACGACAGTGGTACCCCTTACGTTTTTTTTTTTGGGTGAAAAATTAAGTTTCTCCAATCTTCCCAAAACTCTGGATTCTGATAGAGGGCCATGAGACTTAGACCTGAGTGCAAAAATGGAGGCTCTAGCCCCTTCCAGAGCTGAGATATCGAAACTCAAAATTCGGCCCGAAAAAAAAAACGACAGTGGTACCCCTTACGTTTTTGTTTTTTTTGGCGAAAAAGTAAGTTTCTCCAATCTTCCCAAAACTCTGGATTCTGATAGAGGGCCATGAGACTTAGACCTGAGTGCAAAAATGGAGGCTCTAGCCCCTTCCAGAGCTGAGATATCGAAACTCAAAAATTCGGCCCGAAAAAAAAACGACAGTGGTACCCCTTACGTTTTTTTTTTGGGGCGAAAAATTAAGTTTCTCCAATCTTCCCAAAACTCTGGATTCTGATAGAGGGCCTTGAGACTTAGACCTGAGTGCAAAAATGGAGGCTCTAGCCCCTTCCAGAGCTGAGATATCGAAACTCAAAAATTCGGCCCGAAAAAAAAAACGACAGTGGTACCCCTTACGTTTTTTTTTGGGGGGCGAAAAATTAAGTTTCTCCAATCTTCCCAAAACTCTGGATTCTGATAGAGGGCCATGAGACTTAGACCTGAGTGCAAAAATGGAGGCTCTAGCCCCTTCCAGAGCTGAGATATCGAAACTCAAAAATTCAGCCCGAAAAAAAAAACGACAGTGGTACCCCTTACGTTTTTTTTTTTTTTTGGGGCGAAAAATTAAGTTTCTCCAATCTTCCCAAAACTCTGGATTCTGATAGAGGGCCATGAGACTTAGACCTGAGTGCAAAAATGGAGGCTCTAGCCCCTTCCAGAGCTGAGATATCGAAACTCAAAAATTCGGCCCGAAAAAAAAACCGACAGTGGTACCCCTTACGTTTTTTTTCGTTTTTGGGCGAAAAATTAAGTTTCTCCAATCTTCCCAAAACTCTGGATTCTGATAGAGGGCCATGAGACTTAGACCTGAGTGCAAAATGGAGGCTCTAGCCCCTTCCAGAGCTGAGATATCGAAACTCAAAAATTCGGCCCGAAAAAAAAAACGACAGTGGTACCCCTTACGTTTTTTTTTTTTGGGCGAAAAATTAAGTTTCTCCAATCTTCCCAAAACTCTGGATTCTGATAGAGGGCCATGAGACTTAGACCTGAGTGCAAAAATGGAGGCTCTAGCCCCTTCCAGAGCTGAGATATCGAAACTCAAAAATTCGGCCCGAAAAAAAAAACGACAGTGGTACCCCTTACGTTTTTGTTTTTTTTGGCGAAAAAGTAAGTTTCTCCAATCTTCCCAAAACTCTGGATTCTGATAGAGGGCCATGAGACTTAGACCTGAGTGCAAAAATGGAGGCTCTAGCCCCTTCCAGAGCTGAGATATCGAAACTCAAAAATTCGGCCCGAAAAAAAAACGACAGTGGTACCCCTTATGTTTTTTTTTTTGGGGCGAAAAATTAAGTTTCTCCAATCTTCCCAAAACTCTGGATTCTGATAGAGGGCCATGAGACTTAGACCTGAGTGCAAAAATGGAGGCTCTAGCCCCTTCCAGAGCTGAGATATCGAAATTCAAAAATTCGGCCCGAAAAAAAAAACGACAGTGGTACCCCTTACGTTTTTTTTCGTTTTCGGGCGAAAAATTAAGTTTCTCCAATCTTCCCAAAACTCTGGATTCTGATAGAGGGCCATGAGACTTAGACCTGAGTGCAAAAATGGAGGCTCTAGCCCCTTCCAGAGCTGAGATATCGAAACTCAAAAATTCGGCCCGAAAAAAAAAAACGACAGTGGTACCCCTTACGTTTTTTTTTTTTGGGCGAAAAATTAAGTTTCTCCAATCTTCCCAAAACTCTGGATTCTGATAGAGGGCCATGAGACTTAGACCTGAGTGCAAAAATGGAGGCTCTAGCCCCTTCCAGAGCTGAGATATCGAAACTCAAAAATTCGGCCCGAAAAAAAAAAAACGACAGTGGTACCCCTTACGTTTTTTTTTGGGGGGGCGAAAAATTAAGTTTCTCCAATCTTCCCAAAACTCTGGATTCTGATAGAGGGCCATGAGACTTAGACCTGAGTGCAAAAATGGAGGCTCTAGCCCCTTCCAGAGCTGAGATATCGAAACTCAAAAATTCGGCCCGAAAAAAAAAAACGACAGTGGTACCCCTTACGTTTTTTTTTTTTTTTGGGCGAAAAATTAAGTTTCTCCAATCTTCCCAAAACTCTGGATTCTGATAGAGGGCCATGATGCCCGAATCTCCCGCGGAAATCCACCAGTATCATGTGACACTGGAGACTGGAGTAATGATGACGATTTAGAAAAGGTTCATAAAATTTCACAATATAACATTTTTTTTTTTGCTGTATTTTAAATCAAACAAATGCAGCCATGGAGAGCATAAGAGGCTTCTTTCAAAAAAATGAACAAACCCCATACTTATGAACGGTATTGTAAATAATAAAAGAATGTAACTGTATTTGTAATGTAAATACAGTATAATAAAACATAGCAGTTTCCGTGCATCAGGCCTAATCATACCAGAGAGCTGCAGAGAAAGCTGTAACTGCAGTAATTTCAGTTTCTGAAGAATCCCCAGGTGTGTGAGAGTCCTGTCTGTCATCATCATCATCATCATAGCAGCAGCAGGAACAGTGAATCTGAATCCAGGAGCTCTGTGTGGACTTGTTCTGCTGAACTTCTGAGGGAACGTCATAAAAACTAAACTAACGTCATCACCACAGATTGTGTCAATTATACAACTATACCATAAATCCAACATGTTTGTATAAGTTTCCTTTACCACTTTAATCTCACATGAATAAACACATACTGCTAATAAAGTGTGTGTGAGTCAGATCTTGCCAATGTGAGAATGTGTCATAAACGTGTTGCTTGTAAAGACCTCAGGGCTGTTTTACTATGAGTAATTTCCAGTGACGTTTATGTTTTAATGTAATGCCAGCAGGCAAAAGCAACTGTAACTTCACAATCTGAGGCAGGACTACAAGCTGTTTGCACTTTCAAATACTCTCTCATCTTTGTAAAGGCTTGAAAACATGTTTATCTATACATCTTTTTAAAGCTATTATCCTCTTCATGAAATGATTCTTAAAAATAAAGGTTTTTTTATTAGAATCGGTTCCGGGAAGAACCTTCCCATTTGCATGCACTTCCAAAAGATGATGACTCGCTGTAAAAATTAATACAGAAAAAAATCTAACCGTTTTCAGAATCTTTGAGAAATTAAGTTATGTACAATGTATATTATGAGAATTTTTTTTTTTTTTACTTTTGATGAATGTAAATATATTGTAGGAGACATCAAAAACAATTAGGAACTTTTGATAAAACCATAATGGGTTTACACTTTAAGAGTGTAATGCAAAACTGTTGCATTGCTGTAATAGCAAATATAAAGCACACCTCATAATGCAAATGCAAATGTTTGTAGAATCTGTTCCTCAGGTCAAAGCAGCACTAATGCATCAGTCACACAGTCCGTTTCATACAAAATTCTGTTGATTTATTTATTATGTTCTGTTCACATATTTACAGTTTAGCAACAACTTTTTACACATGCAGCATGACATTTTACATTCTGCAATAAATAACATTCATTCCATCGAGATGAAATACTCAGATATTATTTACAATAACAAAATTTCAACATGCTGGCTGGTGTTCTCAAAGCCTCTCAGTGTTTCTCATAAATCCCAGATTGCCACCACTGGCTATGTTCGGAAATGCATTCTAGCATACTACTTCTGCAGTGTATGTAGTATATAGTATGTGTACTGCACTGAGTGGAACACAATACAGTGTTCGACTTGACCTTCCATTTCCAGAGTGACTTCTATACATCCTCATGTCTCATTATTTGATTAGACTTCCAAATGTTATATTTTAACCAAAAATGGGCTAAAAACATAAAAGAGACATATTTTTCAAAGATTAACAAATGTCACTCACTGAATTTAGCATGCAAAGCGATGAAGTCATGTGACACGCCACATACTACTGCTCTAAGTACTTCAGTATGCTAGTATTCCACTCCGTACATAACCGCTGAGATTCCAAGTAAACATCAAACTGTGCCCTATAAAGTGCAACAGGTGGGTTGCGGAAGTAAAAGACACATTCCTTTTCTGTATATGGAAACTTCGCTCACCTACTGTGAGTTACTACTTCCGAAACCAAGGTTCCCAAAAAAGTGGACGGGCACTGTCGCACTCTATTACGACCTCAGTGAGTGGGTGGGGTTTCAGAGGCCTGTCAGTTCATTGGATGTTATTGCGGGTCTCTTCAGAGACAGCATGTCCTTCCAAAGGCACAGCTAGTTTGCTAGTTAACTTGAGGAAAAGTTGATAAAATTTGATAGGCAGCATCACACCTCATAAATCACTGTCTTGACATTCGAACACAAGCACGCACGCACACCTCATGAATGTAAGAGGAACACCTTAGTTTAGTTTGGAACCCCTTAGTTTACTTCTGATGCATTCTGGGTACATGTGAATGTACTTCCAAACGCTCAGGGCTGAATGTATATGCTGATGCATTTAGTGCTTGTGGCATTCAATCTGTTTGACTTATATAATGTGTATGTGGCCGAGTCCTGCAGGAATACATTTCCTAAAGCAACAGTCCATGTGTGTGTAAATCTGTGTCCCGCACCCACGACACACCTGTATTGGGGTGTGTGTGCCGTTATTGGCCGCACAGTGTGTCGATTCTCCATCACACACACACAAACACACGTGTGCACGTTTACACAGCTACCTCCTTTTCCTCAGACTGCTTTCCAAGCGTCCGAGCTCCTCGTATCCCTGGTAGAAGAGCTCCAGTTCGCGGCCTCCCCAGCTCCGCCAGACAGCCAGGCACCAGTCCATGTTTTCTTTACGGAAGCCGCACACAACGGTGTCCTTTGCGACGAGCGCCGCCTCCACGAGAGTCCTGAGAGACAGACAGACAGAGAGTGAGACCAGAGGCGAGCGAGCGCTTTCGTGCAAGCGCTGAAAATAAACCACGCATGGACTCTTCGCAGAAGTATCAGCAGGTCTGTTCTTGGAACGTCTCATAGAGGAGCAGTTACAGGCCCTGAAAGCGTCGCTTGTTTGATTAATGTGTGTTTACGCAGAGAGCTGACGGGAGTCAGACAGGGACAGAGACTAGTTTATCATAAACATTTCACAACAACGCTAACTTAAAGTCCTCCCCGAAGACCTACGGAGCACACTAATAATGATGGTTTAGCTGAATGGATGATTCTTATTGTTAGCGCCTTGTTTTTACATTTATTATTAGCCATTCAGTTTTTTCAGAAAATGTAATACGTGTGTGCTTATTATAATTAATTGAATTATATATGCAACATCAATGTGTTTTATCATTCTGGCTGCTTTTCAATACTGTAATTGATTATTTCCTTGTCTTCTCACCCCTCCGTCTTGAGCATGTGACCTGGAAAGTGATTAAACTCTGCCATGAAGGCTGTATCAATTTTCTAATCGAGCTGGGAGGAACAAAGAGAAGGGAGGCTTCCAGAGGAGATACACAGATGCACAAATCTATGCACAAATCTAATAGTCAAAAACACCTGACACAAGCATTCATGCTTATGCTTTACCTGTGCAATAGAAATAAACCATTTATTTTGAAATTAAGGCCACGTCAACACAAAGCCGATGCGTTCCCTATCCAATATTTTTTTTCCCTCATTCTAAAAAAAATAATAAAAAAATCCGTAAACATGGCGTCGTCTCAAGAAATATCTACGTACACACGACACCACTGAAACCGACTGAAAACGGTGTAGTATATACGCCAGACCAGTATGGGGCGCTGTAATTCTGCCACACTATACACTGAGAAGAAGACTTTTTAGTATAATCTTGCGAGCAGTATATGAACCAAGAAGAAGAAGATGAAGATGGCGTGTGACGCAGCCGACACATGATGTGATGACATCATCGTTTCACAAAATATATAGACGAAACCGCAAGGGTGTCGTTTTCAGATTTATCCCCTTTGGGACCCAGTTTCAAAAAAATAGCGGTTTCACTCTCCCAAAATGCCGGATCCGTGTGGACGAAACACCAATACGATAAAAAAAATGTATGAGTATACAGCGAAACGCGTCTTTGTGTGGACGGGCCCTAAAAGTAATGATAAAATTGATATAAATAAACACCTAGTGAGATTACACTACTGAGATGTTTGTTTGATACAATTTAAAAATAAACAAAAAGATTTTATAGTCACATTTTTGTTCAACACAATATAAAAACGGTTATATTAAAAACATTAAATATATAAACAATACTGTATTTCACATTCAGTCACATACTGCTTTATGAATGTCGTAATTGAAATCCAGCCATATAAGGGTGGGTTCCTGAAGTTGCTTTGCAGTGACGCTTCAGAAATATTCCATTCAATAAATATAATTCACTGCTTCTATTCCTTCATCCTTGCATCCTAAGATGGAGAAGCTATAGGATGCAAAATGAAACAAGGAAAAGAGGGTGCACAGATAAGGAATGAAAAGCCGCCACAGCTTTCACTTCAGTGTGGTGAAATCACTGTAACACACAGCCTCTTGTGTTTTCCTCTTTCATCAGCTTTATATCTGCCACTAGAACATCCAGGAAGACAAAATGCATAAAATATATGTGTTCTGAGGGATCAGCACAATTCATTTGTGCATGCGTGTGTTCGTAAAGGATTTTTACAAGGGTTTTGCCAGCAGTCTAAATGAGGCTGTGCGCACACACTTTAATGTTTGGTCACGTGAAGCCGCTGGGCTCTTATGGGGATGCATGAGAGTGTGAGTATGAATACTTATGGGGATGCATATGTGTGTGTGCATATGAAATTTAACAGGTTTATGAAGAACTACAACTGCTAATTGTAGCCATCTCTCATTTCAAACACATTTCTTGTTTAATAAGGTATTCTATTGGATTTTGAGGCAACTTCTTGCAGCTTTAAATATTTTAAAAATAAGACTCAATTCGCTTTCATCTACCAGAAAGAGTGTTTTGAAAGTCCCCCCCCCCCCCTCCTCAAAAATCAATGCAGAAAATGCAAAAGACATCTGGCCTTGTTTATGGGCAGTAGAGCGCTACATCCATCCCTGATTTTCATTTGCTGCTGGCAATCGGTGTCACGAACAGTACGGAATTATATATATGTGGACACTGTGTGATTATTTACGTGACTGGCCGTTGACACGTACCCGTACTCTGGCACTCCAGGCGGCGTCAACACGGCTATCACACGACCCCTGAGTGACCCCGCCTGCTCTTGGACCTCGATAACCATGATGTCTCCTCCACGTCTGAAAACACATGAAAACGCAAAGTGAGCAGAGCGCTGACAACGCTGTCATTTTACACTTCACAATCACAAAGATAAACACAGGACACTTTAAATAAATCGGCCTGTGAATAATAAATATAGCTAGTTTAAAAGAAATGCAAAAAATAATCTACAACTTGTATATTTAAAAAAAAAAAATATATATATATATATATATATATATATAATACACTGCCCACAGCGCCCAGTCCAAAAAAAAAAAAAAAAAAAAAGTTGTTTTATGTTCAGATCGGAATCCAACTGTGAAAGGATGGTTGGGCATTGAATGCATGAAGAATCAATTTCACACATGAATTGGCACCTCTAAACCATAAATTCATTGATGTGTTGGAGTAGACTTTACAGTGTGCTCGACTCTCTCTCATCTCTTGATGGAAATAACATCACAACATTTATTTCCATCAAGAGGTGCATACATTTTTGGTCAAAATCTTGACAACGCAAGAGTCGAGCTCTATGTAAAGTCTCTTCCAGCACATCCCAAAGACATTTTAAACGAAATTCAAGGTCTGGACTCCGAGGTCTGCGTGAAATTCTTGTGTGAAACTGATTCTTCACACTCCTGTAACTGTTGTAGGCCAGTAGTTGCTGTGCATGTAAACCTCACTCCCCTGATCTCTGTGACTGACACTAGAGTTTGCAGTCTTAAACCTCCTTGTTAGAGCGCCCACCTCCCACGCTGGAGTAAGACCGGTTACACTCCCTCCCAACCATTCTTTCACAATCTGAGCCTGATGAATCTATTTGTCATCCTGAAATAGGGCCAGGATTTTTCCAACATTGTTGTTTTAAAAAAAAAAATTGCCATTGACGGAATTTTTTGGCTTTCCGTGTTTTTATTGTTATATGGTAGGGGGCGCAATTACACATCTTTTAAAAGAGTATTCAATCTCCTGATCAAAACACAGGAAAAGAAGCAGAAACAAGTGAAAGCATATGTAAGCAGATGCATATTTATATTTATAAGGAACACAATCATCAACATTTAACAGCATATAAATGAAAACTGCCTAATGTTACTGAACAAATGAATACATTTGAGGTTGTTGTTGGACTGGGTCTACTACATCTACATTTTGTTCATTGTTCTAGATCCAATCTGGATGTAGTCTTTAACAAAAAATGTTTGCTTAAAATGTTAATGTTAAAGAAACTTACCCACATTCAAGACTAAGTGTTGATAAAAAAAAGATTACGCTAGAATAAAACAGTTTTTTTAAGCTAAGGCTCTGTTACATATTGCATATTCAGATATTCATATAACAAAATATTTTGGGGGCAATGGAAATTTTGTGAAAATGATCAAAAATGCTGGCGGTGGCTGGCACTTCTCATAAATATTAAGAGAAAAGAGTTAAATACAAACAGTGACTATATATATATATATATATATATATATATATATATATATATATATATATATATATATATATATATATATACACTCACCGGCCACTTTATTAGGTACCCCATGTTAGTAACGGGTTGGACCCCCTTTTGCCTTCAGAACTGCCTCAATTCTTCGTGGCATAGATTCAACAAGGTGCTGGAAGCATTCCTCAGGGAGTTTGGTCCATATTGACATGATGGCATCACACAGTTGCCGCAGATTTGTCGGCTGCACATCCATGATGCGAATCTCCCGTTCCACCACATCCCAAAGATGCTCTATTGGATTGAGATCTGTTGACTGTGGAGGCCATTTGAGTACAGCGAACTCATTGTCATGTTCAAGAAACCAGTCTGAGATGATTCCAGCTTTATGACATGGCGCATTATCCTGCTGAAAGTAGCCATCAGAAGTTGGGTACATTGTGGTCATAAAGGGATGGACATGGTCAGCAACAATACTCAGGTAGGCTGTGGCGTTGCAACGATGCTCAATTGGTACCAAGGGGCCCAAAGAGTACCAAGAAAATATTCCCCACACCATGACACCACCACCACCACCAGCCTGAACCGTTGATACAAGGCAGGATGGATCCATGCTTTCATGTTGTAGACGCCAAATTCTGACCCTACCATCCGAATGTCTCAGCAGAAATCGAGACTCACCAGACCAGGCAACGTTTTTCCAATCTTCTATTGTCCAATTTCGATGAGCTTGTGCAAATTGTAGCCTCAGTTTCCTGTTCTTAGCTGAAAGGAGTGGCACCCGGTGTGGTCTTCTGCTGCTGTAGCCCATCTAGCCCATGTTCAGAGATGCTCTTCTGCCCACCTTGGTTGTAACGGGTGGTTATTTGAGTCACTGTTGCCCTTCTATCAGCTCGAACCAGTCTGGCCATTCTCCTCTGACCTCTGGCATCAACAAGGCATTTCCGCCCACAGAACTGCCGCTCACTGGATGTTTTTTCTTTTTCGGACCATTCTCTGTAAACCCTAGAGATGGTTGTGCGTGAAAATCCCAGTAGATTAGCAGTTTCTGAAATACTCAGACCAGCCCTTCTGGCACCAACAATCATGCCACGTTCAAAGTCACTCAAATCACCTTTCTTCCCCATACTGATGCTCGGTTTGAACTGCAGGAGATTGTCTTGACCATGTCTACATGCCTAAATGCACTGAGTTGCCGCCATGTGATTGGCTGCTTAGAAATTAAGTGTTAACGAGCAGTTGGACAGGTGTACCTAATAAAGTGGCCGGTGAGTATATATATATATATATACACATATATATATATATATATATATATATATATATATATATATATATATACACATATATACATATATATATATATATATATATATATATATATATATACACATACATATATATATATATATATATATATATATATATACACATACATATATATATATACATATATATATATATATATATATATATATATATATACACATATATATATATATATATATATATATATACATATATATATATATATACATATATATATATATATACATATATATATATATATATACATATATACATATATATATATATACATATATATATATATACATATATATATATATATATATATATATATATATACATATATATATATATATATACATACATACATACATACATACATGCATATACAAAGCTAGTTATTATTTGGGTAACCATTTAATATTTACTTATTTATTTAAGTGAAATTAAACCAGGAAATAAGGATGCACAAAAAAAAGGAATAAAAAGAAGCTGCTGCCATTTTGTCCACTTCAGTGTGTCAGTGATCAGAGCGCTATACACATACATATATATTTTTTTGGCCTGGTTGTTCAATTTGCTTAATTAAAATGAGCTAATGCAACAATTCTTGATCACATAATTTTAATGTCTTCAATCTGCTTACATTTGCAAAACAGATGTCTACTTCATCCATTTAAATAGAGACTACAGTACATGAATCATTTTTGTTGGCAAGAGAATTTGTAGTTTCCTTTATAACAATGAACGCTGAATAATCCTATCTGCTGATTTACTCTTTTATTGATTGAGTAAATTAACACATTGTACACTTATATTAAATAATATACTATAATACAATAGTGAACTAACCTAACCTAGTTTAGAAGTTGCAGGAAGCTTCTTTTATAAATCAATGTCCTTATTGGGCGTCTCGGTTTCCTTTGAGCACAACATGAGGCACCTGTGTGACCTGATTACACGGTGGTGTCTGGGTTATAGAGAATAAAGTCCTTCTCAAATTATAAACCGCTGAACTTATAATGCAATTCATGAATAAAACAGACATTTTAATGTGCTCTTCTGAAGTAACACTTCATTCTGCCCTTGATCTTGTGCTTAAGCTCTCTTTAACTAAATGTTTAATTGATGAATAACTCCAGCAGGACAGTTTTTTTTTGTCGCTCCTGGAACAACATTTATCATAGTCTGAAACCAGAGGACAAAAATCAACCAATCACAGATCTAATTCTACACGTATGACTGCAATCATGTAGCCTTGTTTAAAACCATACCATTCTCAGTTGTAACTGAGTTATGGTCTGGCAAAGCTTCATAGACAAATCATTTCCAAAGGAGCGTCACCAACGGACGTAACTCAAATGCCTCGGGAAGCAATTAGATAGACCTAAAACCAATCAGAGCGATGAGAGTGATTAGCTCTACTTGCTCTATGTTTATTTAAAATTAACAGCAAGACAACTAGAAGTGAATGTGCTTCCCATTAAATGAATCACATACAGTAAACAAAAAAAAAACTTTGCAATTTAGACACGCAAACTGGTTGCAGGTGTTTTTTTGACTTTTGTTTTGTTTTTTTACACAAAAGGTAAATTTTAATGTGTTATAATGTAATTTCCCTTTAAAAAATGCTAATATTTGTACGGTAAGCCAGCTGAACAAGAATAACTGAAAGTTTCAGTTATCAAGGAAAGATGTGCTTTGACAAGTCAAAGATGAATATTTGATGATAATTTTTACTTTTCACAATGTTTTAAAAATAAAAACACTAGTCTACAGTATCAACTCATAACTTAGAATTGTATTATAATAGTATTTCATATAATATTAATCAACATTTTCTGTGATCGATTCGCATTTTTCGACAAGGCAGCACAAATCAAATCGTCTTGTGCACCAAATGTGTAATTTTCGCCACGCGCACCTTCGTCCTCGTGTGGACACGTTGAGTATAAACAAGGCTTTATTCCGCGTCAGCGCGTGCTTTGATCGGTAAAGGGGCAGAGATTTCAGACCTCCTCAGATTCTGCTTTGTATCACAGGTATAAATTACATTTGAAAATACAGTAAAATAGAAAAAAGTTTATTAAATTAAATAAATGCAGTCTTGGTGAGTATATAATACTTCTGACTTCAAAAACTCTTACTAACACCAAACGGAATTTTAAATGGAAGAACAGAGTTTATTTGGAATATAAATCTGTTGTAACTTTATAAATGTCTTTACTCTCACTTTTGATCAAATGAATGTATCCCTCCCTGGGGAATAAAACTATCCATTTATTTAATATTTGATTTTCAAAAGTCTGGCCTCGTGGCATGACAGCATCAAAATAACACACAAACAAAGTATTTTTACATTCTATTAATCAAAAATAATACCAAGGAAAATAATCTTTATTTATGATATATGTCATAACCGTTATGATGAAGTGCTAACCGTACCTGGGAACCCAGATGGTGCTGTTGACCGGAATGATGTTTAAGGCCTTCATCTGCAGTGGTGTGTAGCTTTCATCCGTTAGTTCAGGATCTGTTGCGCTCCTGGATGGAACTGAACTCGGTGAAACTGCCACAGAAAAGGGCATGCTGCTGGAGCTTGTCAAAGAGCTGAGGTGTCCCGAACTAGAGCGCTCGATGTGAGGAAGACCCGACGAGCTGAACTGCTCCAAATCCCCGTTCTGATCCAGCTGTTCCGAGCTGAACCCGGAAGACGTCATAGAGCAGTAATCCAGCGAGTCCTGCTGGCACAAGATCTGTGTTCCTGCGTCCTCGCTGTGCGTTACCGTGATCTGCTCTAGTTCCAGGTTGAGGGGAAGAGACTCCTTGTCTACGTCAGGGCTCACGGGCGTCATGATCCCCGCCGGCTTCTCCACGGGGAAAACATCACGCAGTGGATTTGCGTCGCTGCAGTTGTATGTGGCGCAGATCTGATAGCTTGCAGCATGATACATCAGGAGTGTGTTGGTTTGATTGTCCAGACACCAGACCGCCTCTTCTCCCCAGCAGCTGGAGGACGATGCCATGGACACCACGCAGGATGGCGGAAGATACGGGTCTAGGCGGCGGATGGGTTGAAGCGTGAGACTGTCGATGACGAGCACACCAGGGCCGTTGGTGTACCACACCTCTGATCCGGTGCTCACAGGCACGATGCTTCGCACGGGGTACGGCCTCTGTCGAGGGTCCGAGTCGTCCATACTCAGAAGACGCTGGTTGATCGTGTGCGAGCAGATGTAGGTCTCTCCCTCCACTGGCATGTCGTCTACCAGAGAATAAACCGCTATGAGGCCATCAGACATGCCTGCAAACACCTGAGGGAGAGACTGAACAAGAGACATACCGCAAATAAATCATTTGTAATGTAATTAACAAGTAAAACAAACAAAAAAAGTTTAAACCAGACATAATTACTTGAGTTGCAAAATTGCATAAGATATTAGGACATTTAATATCTTTATTGCAAGAGTATTTTGTCTTTTGTCTTATTACACTGCCAGATTATTTCACATCACATGCAAAAAGAATATTATGAAACATAAAACTTAAAAGAAGTTTGTAATATACTAAAACAGAAATGCAAAAATAAAGACTATTTTCAACTAGATTTCTAAAACACTTGCCTGTCAGTCCAAAACTCAACTTTTTGTAGCGATTACTTCCCATCATTTCGAGATCACAAGTTGTCAAAAATAAAAATGTACATAGGCTATGTGGTAATTCTGTTTGAAATGCTGCATATTTCAAAACAAGATTTCTCAGCACGTCTGTTCCATATTGATGTACATGTGGATGATCTCAACTCAGTTGAAATAATCATTTCAATCTGATTCAAGTCATCTAGCTTTATTGTCCCACACATTTTCCCTCTATACTGCAGCAACGTCAGAAGTCTGCACCCACAGACATGTGCAGCATGTTAAGAAGTTAGTCATTCTGCAATTCCATTTGGTGCCACTATTGTACAGAAATCACACTTCATCTGTTAGAACTCACTTGTTTAACATTTTAAGTATTCTGTGAGACATGTCAAAAACATGTCATGTCATACAAATATCACAAGCAACAAAAAAAGCTTAGTCTAAGAGGCCGTTCACACATGACAAGTCCCTGAAACAAGACCTACTTGGAAAGCAACATTGCATAAGGTATTAGGATTTGCTTTCAGAGCTTTCTTAATAAGCTTTCTTAAAGGAGAACTCCAGCGCAAAATGAACCTTTGGTCTAATAAAAAATTGGTACCTAGTCAAGTGTAGTACAGTAAGTACAAATCTCCTAGTGTAGTAATTTTATATACACGTTTAAAAAAAAGTAAAAATGGCAATACACATTCAAGATTTAGTTTATGAAAACAAATCTTACAATTATATATGGTTTTGATTCCCAAATATACTTTTTAAATGTTTTTTTTTTTTAGCTGAATATACTTTTATTTATACTGGCTATACTTTTAAATACATTTAATATATTAACATAACACTTTTTATTATAATCTAATCTAATCTAATATAATTTAATATTTTTTCTGTCAGGACCACTATGGTCAAATACGATTTGCACAGCATGAAAAAAGCACATACAAAAGCACGGCATGTGCAACGCGATCAGTTGCCAATGACAACAGATAAGTAACACACATAGCCAATATGATCGCACAAGCCTAGCAAGGGCATTAAATGAAAACGACTAGATAAGCTCAAGCAACACGGATAGCATTAGCAACAACAAGCATGTTTCCTCCCTAAAAACCGCCCTGACAGCCCCAAACGAAAGGTGAGAAGCGAGGACAATTAGAAATCTTGAAATCTTGGCAAAAGAGTGAGGCTCAAATAAGAGAGCGTTTGGAGAAGCGACGAGGACTGAATATGTCATTGGGACATCTGCTGAAGAGAGGGAGAGTGGGAACACCTGGATGCCAGCTACTTCAAAAGCGAGACGAATAACACACACACACGGATTTATAGAACACCTCCTTCCCTGCCAGCCAAAAACTCTACTATTTGTAGACATTACTTTTCTGTGGTGTTGAGATCAAAAAAAAAAATAACTGCATATATGTAGACTGTACATTGTACGTAAAGAGTTTTCCTTTTACTTTGGATATCTATTTTACTTTTGGAAGCTTGCTTGCTTGGATATCTAAACCAAGAAAACAAAAAAAGTGTAGTTTGCATGACAATGACTGCAAGTCGGGGCACTGACCTCTTTCCTGGCGGGCAGTAAAAAGAGACAGGTTACCACGGCCGGACAGGAGAGCAGTTTTTGCGGGTGAGTCAAGGGACACATCTCTTTCAGGCTGTAGATAAAGACTTCCTGTTCCTGAAGAAACATCAACAAGGTATCAAGATAACCATCTCCATTCATTTGCTCTGCTCACTTACAAATAGGTTTGGGAATCGAGAATGCTTTTTTTTTTTTTTTAAACACAAAATACCAGAACAAAATGAAATTCATGATATTTGGGTTCACCAGTGGTTCTGGATCAACAGTCTTCCACCGAATAAAACCCCAGAAATCATCTGTACATGCTGCCATTGTGCTGCATTAAAATCTATGCATCTTTTCTCTGTAAACTGTATGTGCTATTTAAAATGGTTTCTGAGTAAAGATGGTGGTTGCAGTATAAAGATGCCTTTAGGACTTTTCTTTTTTCCTGTAATCCAATTACTGTCCATTCTTTCTTCCTCAAAATGACTAAAATAATGGTTGGGGCAATATTTTTTCTAACTGAAATCAATTAAATTCATAATTCCTTTCCATAATTACAAACTGCTACCTGAAGATGTATTCTTACACGTCAATGTTTGGGAAAAACTAGTCAGTCAAACTTAAAACAGTAAAACAAAATTTAACTAAATTAATAAAGGTCAATGTTTTTATGTTGAAATTCTTAAACACTTATTTTGGGCTCTATCAGATGTTTCAAATACACTACAGTATTTTGTTCAACTTTTGTTCTCTAATACTTACCAAGGCAGCATTTGTTTTATTAAAGATACAGTAATGTGAAATATTATTATAATTTAAAATAACTATCTTCTGTTTGAATACATTTAAAAATGTAATTTATTCCTGTGATGGTAAAGCTGAATTTTCAGCAGCATTACTCCAGTATTCAGTGTCACACGATCCTTCAGAAATCAGTCTAATATGATGATTTGCTGCTCAAGAAACATTTATTCTTATACAAATTAATATAATTGTTGAAAAAAGCTGTAATGCTTAAAGTTTATGTGCAAACTGTGATGCATTATTTTCAGGATTTGTTTGATGAATAGAAATCTGTTGAAACATTACAAATGTCTTCACAGTCACTTCAGTCAATTTACTGCATCCTTGCTGAATAAAATATCAATATCTTAAAAAACAACAAATAAATTATCCCAAACATTTGAATGGTATAGTCAAACCTTATTAAACATCTCTTAAAATGCTTTCTGAAAAAAAATCTTAGCCTACAAACACTAAAAACAAGGCAGTCTCAATTAATAGTGTGAGTTTGGGGCGTAGGAATCTGTTTAGGAAACCTGTTTGAAAACAGTCATTATGTTTGCTATCCTGCTAGTGGTGAAGAAATCACAAACAACACTTGAGCAACAAACATTAATTATAACAAATCTTCTTCACTGTGATAGCCGGAGGACAGTCATATCCATTAGTGCTGTTGCCTAGGTAACATTCCTAGACTGTTGAACAGAATGCAGCGACTGACAGCGAGCCGCGCCATGTTTCCCAGAGGCTCACCTCAGTGGCGGTCCACAGGGTGTTCTCCATCTTTATTTGGCAGCTCAGACGTGTTCCCGGGCATGACATCCGTTTTACCTCCACCTGCCCCTTGGCCAAGTTTACAACGGTGTAGTTCCTGTAAGATACGCACACACACACATACACACAAACAGAAACATAGATGTGTCTTTGGTACACAGCAGGTGTAAAATGCCAGTGGTGCTTTTCTTGTGATAAAAAAATGCGAGGGACAGGGTTATACTGTTAACAAAAATTATTAAAAACATTTTTGTTAAGTGAAATGTTACCTTGGAAACTAACTGAAATGAGTATAAGCTGATGTTGCACTTCAAGTAAAAAATAAATTAAAATAAAATAAATTAAACCTAAATAGTAAAGCACTAGTAATTGAACAACTAATAAAAAAGACAAAATTAATATTTTTTAAATGATAACTGGAAATTTTAAATAAATGTTCATTCAAAACATTTTTAATTAATTTAACAAAATTAATTCAAAATATTAATTAAAACATGCGTAACTAGTACATAAATAGAACACTTTTCAAGGATGTTACTATGCGGTTTTTTAGATTGTTTTTTTTTTTTATATTTTCTGTTTTCACTTTCATTTTAGTTATGATATAATAATTTTGTTGTGTGTTTTAAAAAGGTTTATTGATTTAATCATTTTATTTATTAGTTTGAGTAATTTTAAATTTTTAAACAAAACTAAACGAAAATTAGAAATGGCGTCTTAGCTACTAGCTGTAATAAAAGAAGTAATTTTTTAACATTTTATTTTGTTTCAAATACAGACATTTTTATTCTTTATAGTTTTAGTTTACGATATTAACCTTGGTTCGGGGTGGTAGACTTACTGGCTCAATTCAAAAGAGTATGCCCACAAGTCTCTGTGTTATTTCTTTATATTCACATTTCCATGTTTCATTTTCATTAAGGCCAGGAAATATTCATTTTAAAACTTGATATTTTACAATTTTGCTTGACGCCACTATAAAACATAACTCCAGTCCTGGCTGTTATGTTTGGAGTAGTTATTTTTTACAGACATATATATTAGAAAGCCAAAATGAGTTTAATGCAGCGTTTGATTTATGAGCAGTCTTTAATCTAAACATTTATTATACATTATGCTGTTATGCGGGTGCACAGCTCTCAGCAGCGTGGGGCGTTGTACAGGTTTAGATATCTCGTTAATTCATTTGGGCAACGTTGATTCATTACTTGATCAGCCGAGTCATTTATCTGACTGCGCACTGTGACAGGACCCAAATGATTCAATCCGTCAGAACACACTCCATAATTTAACTATGGACGCTTCTGATCCAAATACCCTAGGAAGTTGTTTATTTTGTTTTCTATTTTTCCTTTTCACTTATGAAGCCGCAGTAATCTAATTGGCAATGTCAACCCTGGACAAATAAAGGCTGCGCTGACAAAGTGAATCAGGCCAAGCTCAAGCTAATGTACTTAAAATATCATTTACAGAATATTGCTGGTATCCAATGATCATGGGGGGGCATTAGATCTCAATCATGGAGCTTTTACTGTTTGTTTTGTGCCAATTATTTGATGTCTTGTCTTCCCTGCTGTAAAGAAAATGATCTAAACCAGCATAAACTGGTTTGCTGGTTTTAGCTGGTCTCCCAGAGTGGTCAGACTGGCCTGTTACCAGTTTTTAGAGGGGTTTTTTTTTCTAAACACCAGCTTGGTCAGGATGGACCAACTTAAAGACCAGAAAAATGAATTGGTTAGGTGTCCCAGTCTGGTCTTTTAGCCTGTTTTAGGACAGTTTATCTGCTCTTTTTAGTTGGTCAAACTGGGAGACCATGTGGCTGCCCAGCTTGGCACAGATGAGAGACCAACTTAAACCAGTTGAGACCATCTAAAACCAGCCCAGCAGGGTTTCCACTCCATTTCCATGTCTGTTACAGTTTTTGGTAGATTACAGGATAACAGCAACAAAGATTCATTTCTACCCAATGAAATATTACAGAGCAGAGCAAAACTCGACATTCAAAAGTTTGCGGTTGTTTTTGAAAAAAATATATTATACTCACCAAGCCTGAATTTATTTGTGTTTTGTGGAAATCATGATTTATTTTTTCAGGATTCTTTGAATCCTGATTAATAGAAAGTCCAAAAGAACAATTTCTTTCAAATATAAACTTTGTTACATTATAAATATTTTACTGTCACAATTTATTTTTAATCAACTTTTGAAATTGATTCATTGTATATAATGAATAATACATTATGTAATTAGATTTGACCATTTCCTTGAAAATTCCCAATTAAAATTCCCTGATATTGTTTCCAGCTGTTTTTTGACCATCTCAAAGCATACTGTCTGAACGTGTAAGCACTCACGGCCATGTTTAGAGGTACGAGTCACAGCCTAATACGTGTATGACAATTAACGCAAGACAAAGTCTTAATTTCTCTGCCCGCAATGAGGTATTGAAGGAACCTCCAATGCGACTACAGCGGCTCCATTTGGCATGACGACGGGCAATGATGGTAATTGCAAACACCTGTGCTGCAAGATAAAAGTGAAGCCTTTCGTCTACATGTCTTGTAGAAAGATCCAGTGCTCACAAACAAAGCAGCCAATGATGAGATGAGGCCAGCTGTAGATGGCAGGGCATTTTTCAGCCTGTTAGGCTGTCATGCATAATAAGAAGTTCTTATATATATATATATATATATATATATATATATATATATATATATATGTTCATGAATATTAAAATGATTCATTTTTTGAAAGAAGGCTTGAGAGCGTCAAGGGAAGCTGGAAAATGAGATTCCTGAATGATTTTAATGAGGGTGTTTATATGAGTGAGCAAGAGGTCTGAAGGAGAGCAATTGGCAGTAAATAGAAAAACGGGAGAGCATTTAAATGAGGGAAATGGAGTGAAAGGGTTGATTATGGGCTGGTATGGGGGCTTGTAATATTCAACAATCTGAGTGTACTGACGCTGTTGCGCCAGAACTGAACTGAGCTGGACGATGACATAATTTTTTTGTATAACAGACGAAATTAACTATTTTAATAATCGATTTTTTTCAACTTTACACCAGAACTGAATCAACACTGAACTGATGAAGTTAGAGAAATGTGAATTAACTATATTAAATATACTCATTCATTAACAACCTAGAATAGAATGTTCAAAGTAATTAAAAATAAATAAATAAATTCATACTCAGTGGCATTACTTCGTTTTTAAAAGTGGGTGGGACAGGAGTGGAAGTATAACAATTGCAGAAAAAAAAACCATTACAATGTCCAGAAATCAATTTCAGTAGTACATTGAGTTTAATTTATCGACATAAAGGTCATGTTTAATGTGATAGTTTCATCCTAACATCCACTATAATACAATATTGTTAGTCCCGAGATTCTTCACATCAGTGAATAAATGCATAGATTCACATAAAACGCTCCTGTACCATTATGGTCTGTAGAACTTTTGTTAAGAGTTTCTGGGTTCTAATCCACCCTTGTATAGTATTTATTTTCCTTCAAAACCAAAGAGGTTATCAGTGATTGTCTATCAAGAGCATGGACACGTTTGTGTGCATTTTGTTATTTCACCAGAACGAATAGTCTCCACAACGGCGTTGAGCAAAATATTGAAGCACTTGTCTATGTGTAGTGCACAAGCGCAAAGAGAGCACAGTTGTCTTCCGCCACTGATAACAGCAACAACGAACGCTCAGCATGATTTAAAAAACAATACATTCCAGCGCCAGATCGCTTCTTTAACAAACAAACTAAATGAATGCTCTGCTAGTCAACTGGAGATGTTTCAGGCATGCCAGTAGTTTAACAGCGTGTTAACACTGAGCTCTTTTAAAATAAACTGAACCTTGCCTATTTAGAGCATGCCAAATCAGTAATCTAGGATCTTATATTTCATTTAGGAAGACAGCTTTGTAGGCAGAAGACAGGATGTCAGCTTAGGTTTTGGAACAGAGCCACAACATCTAAAATTGCAAACACATCACGGATGCACAAACCTTAATGATACCAGCACAATCGGATATTAAGGAATGCCACGTGAATATGTAAGAAAGGCATGTTTTCATTCTCCTATTCCTAAGAACTCACCTGTCGTCTTTGTCTCCATCCCAGAATACGGCGTTGTGGCCCTGCAGCGGCGATAAGAAGAGCTGACTGTGTTCCTGGCAGGGCAGCAGGTACCTGAGACAAGCAAAACTGGGATCCTGCATCTGTCTCGTGAGAGGAGCGGCCAAGGGACGCTAAAGCCACAGGAGGACAGGACATTATGAGGTACAGTACATGCCTGGAACTAAGACAGTAACCAATATGACATACTGTACATGATTATTCAAAAGTTTGGGGTTGGTAAAATGTTTTAATGTTTCAAACATCTAAAAAAGTATTTTATACTCACCAAAACTGCATTTATTTGATCAAAAAATACAGTCAGAACATTTAATTTATTGCCTGCGATACATTCTACAGATTTTTGATGGATAGAAAGTTCAAAAGAGCCGCAATTATTTGAAACAGATATCTTTTGTAACATAATAAATGTATTTACTGTCAATTTTGATAAACTTAATGAATCATTACTGAATTAAAGTATTATTTTAAATTAAATTATTAATTAAAATTCCATTTGAAACATTTAACTTCAAAAACATTCCCCCCCCCCCCCCAAGTAATATTTTTTTTATTTATCTACATAAATAGATTTATTTATCACAAATTAACTAAATTAATGACATTATCCCGAAGCCAAAATAACTGGTTAGAAGTATTTTTGTCTGTGTGATCAACTTATGGGGCATTCACACTGACAGCATCTTTAAAGAGGACCTATATTATGCTTTTTGGATAATACCTTACAATTAATGTGTATGTTTACACTTAGTAGTTTAATATTTATTACCATTTATAAATGTAAAAGGTTTTCAAAGTTTCAAAGATCATAGTGCATGATAAATGATTAAAGAAATGAGTTGTCAGTAACTTAAGTCTTTCTTTAACAAATTTGCATTATGCTAGCCAATGATCTTCATTGGCTGCCCGCACACAACATCTACTTTGACCCGCCCTCAAACACTGTAGTTGTAGCTGAGACCTGGAAGAGTTTGGTTTGTGTTGTCAAACGTTGAGAAGGAGCTGGTTTCTGCGCTGTGAAAGCAAATCCACTTTGCATGCACTTCCAAAGGGTGAGGACTTTGACTCGAATTCATACAGTAAAAAACAACTATTTGAAGAGTTCAGATGCAAAAGCCTCTAAATGCCATTTGAAATTTTCTTCTTTAATGATGATTTTTATCAAACTTGTATATTTAAGTTCAGTAATTTCACTTATATAACAATTAATTGGTAATCTTCATTGCCATTTAAGTGAAATTACTGAACTTAAATATACAAGCTTGATAAAAATGATCATTCTAGAAGAAAATTTCAAATGGCACTTAGAGGCTTTTGCATCTGAACTCTTCATTTGTTTCCATGCTGTAAGTTGAAAACCAATCACAAGAGTAGGCTCTTGGAAAATAGGGGTTTAGAGAGACTGAATCCCTTATCGAACCATTTCAGACACTGTGAGAAAAGAGCTGATACTGCAATGTTTATTATGAGAAAATAAATTGTTTTTTGACCTTGAACACATGTAAACCTATTGTGGGAGACCTCCAAAACAAAATGAGGAACCTTTAAAAGAGCATTATAGGGCACTTTAAAGGGCACCTATTTACATGGTGTTTATTTTATTTATATTGGTTTATAAATATTAGTTTATTTTTACATTTCACAGCCTTTCTCCTTTGAACTTTGATTACTACTAATATCATAACCAAATACTGTACAACCAGAAACAAATGTTCAGTCTTGCTTGTGAAAGATAATTCCTCAAGACCTGTTTTCAATTGTGTGGTGATTTGTTCAGCCCCAAGCAGTACACGAAACAGACATCTTTCTTAAGTCGCGTTATGAGAAGTATGAGAAAGTTTCCCTCCGCAATATGGCGGCGCTGTTGACGTACGCTCCAGCGGCCAATAGGACGTATATGTATTTATGTCTATGGTTCGTGATTCAGCTTAAAGAAATTAAAACGATGAGAGCGAGTACTTTATTACAGTTCATATAGTTTTTTTACGGATATAAAGTTGAACAGTTTGTTAAGCAACTGAAAAGGTACGTATGTATATTTGTTTACTGTTAGTTGCAACAACTGTTTTGTGTACTTCGCTGTGTATGTTGATGATAATGAAAGGGAGAGAGAGTTTATGGATAAGACTTTAATGCGCACTTCTTATACTGTGTTTATTCAGCTCTTACTATGATTTTCCAGAGTAAAACTGACGCTTCATCTTTTATGTGATGTACAATAAACTTAATTAAACTCATAAGTATATTTTTGGCCATCATTCGGATGGGGTTCGCTACAACAGGCTTGTATTAATAGTGGTTAAAAGCAGCTTACAAATAAGTTATAAGTGTAATTAAACTAAACTATACCTGTTCTATCTCCATACAGCATGTATTCTCTGGCTCTGTATTATTGTCCGACTCCAGGTTGAAATGAACACGGCTACTGAGAGTTTCTGTTTGATATTACCATTCCGTGAGATGAGATTTTCCTGACACTGAGCAAGGCCTTGAAGCTCCGCCCTCTGTGCTGGTAGCAGCAGCTCATTTGCATTTAAAGGGATACAAACTAAAACGGCACGTTTTTCTCAGCCCCAAAAAGTGACAATTTAAACATGCTGTAAAAAATTATCTGTTGGGTATTTTGAGCAAAAACTTCACATACACACTCTGGGGACATCAGAGACTTATTTTACATCTTGTGAAAAGGGGAATGATAGAAAAGACAGAACCATGCTGTACCTTCTCTGGTTTGGTGTCCCAGCAATCCTGCATCAACGCCTGAAGACAGTGAAACTGCACCTCCTCTGGGGTGCCCAGCGCTGGTCTGAGTCCCTTAGATAGTTTCTTAGCGATCTGTAGTTGGTGTTGACCCATGCATGGTCTGCGGCCGGACAAGAGCTCATAGAGAACCATGCCGTACGAGAACATATCCACCTGAATCACAGATGACAACAGTCATTTAAAAGCAATCCACAGTAATGTTGTTAAACAGTCTCAGATGGCCCAAGCTCCATTTACAGCCAATTCGCTCCATGCAATTCCCATTTTGCAGGGCAGGTGACCTCGCTACCCTACATGAGGCGAACTGTATATTTCACTTTACTTTCTGGCTGTGAAATAATCTGATAAATGAAAACAATAATAAACATCTGGACTCACTCCTGTCCAGTAATTTTTTTCAGTAAACAAGACTTAATACCCTAAGTTATTTTGTTTCTAAAGTAAATGTATCTTGGTTTAAGAACGTTTAGATATTTGTACTGTAAAATAATATTTTGCAGTGTAAGTGTGTGCTATGAACAAATGCGGTGCCCAGTGGTAAAACACGAGACTAGAAGGGAGGAGAGATGGAAACGAAAAGGATGAGTTAACAAAAGGAAGAATGAAGTCATCAATTACGGACACAGCAGCATGAACGTCATGTATTCCTGTGGTTGATTCGACAGATGCTCTGGAGACAGTGACATTTTTATTAAACGTCTTTCTAGGTCAGTTCTATAAATGGACATGAGCTTTGACGATAGCCGTGTCACTCCTGGACCTTATTTTTAGAGCGCTCTGCTTTGCCAACACAAAGGAAAAAGGCATGCTTCCACATTTCACTTCAGTTTCAGGAGCCTGAAATGACATCACAGAGCAGGCATGTGAAAGAGCAGGAAATAGTTTGTTGTTGACACACATACACACAAACGGCGGATCTACAGAGACTATTTGCTCTCAATCTTGAGTGCAGATATCCCACATTAAAAAGCTATTATGGTGATGATTTGATTAGCAATTACAGTAATCACCGATCAATTAACATGCCTCTTAGGAGACTTTACTCTAAAGATCAAGCTGTCAATCACAGAGTGAGACAGAAGAAACACCACTGAATCATTCCTGGTGGTTTATATTCAAGGGAACCTGTGTGACCACCTTTCTTCCATGAAACAGAATGGGGTCCACAAGTAGACAAAAAAGGCTTCTGATTAGCATTTCAATTTTGTCCTCTTTTCCAAGAGCGTTACAAACAAGAAACAGAAGAAAATGTAAAAATGTAAAGCCTAAGGTCACCAAAAAAAGGTCCTCAAAAATAAAATAAAATAATAATAATAAAACTATTCCCAGTTCTTCATTATTATATAAGTGTAAGCAACCGGTATGATCCAGTATGATGTATGATCCATTATGATGAAATTGTATCAGTATAATGATTTAATGAAAAGGACATAGTTTCCATGTTGTACACATTTTTGAGGGATTTTAATATTTATCTGGTTGGTCTTCCTTGAGACATTTTCCTAGTTAGTGCTTTTCTATTGGCTGCTTTTAATTTACTGCAAGTAATTTATGAAATATATATATAAATCTGTCTTTCCTTGTTATTTTTGTAGAATAAATGCCTAAATACATGTCTAATTCAACAATTTTTGAAGAGTTTTTTTTTTTTAATTAAAAAAGGGCCAGATTTACTTAAGTTTACTTTAGTTAAAAAAACTACTGTTAGGATTTACTAAAGACGCATTGAAAAATTAGCTCTGAACAGCCATGGGCACAGTTATTTTTACGGCCGACCTTATTGCATATGAATTTGTAGAAGTTTCCTTTTCAGAAAAAAATTTTGGGAGTATTAAAATTATTTTGCGTCTGTGTTCTTTAAATTTGGGCGTCATCAATAGATCATTCGCTGATCTCCCATCTGCGCATTTTTGGAACTACGCTCTCACGCTAATTTGCCATGTTTAGCAAATATGACAAAATACATTATCAGCATAAATGAATGAAAATGAATGCAGATTTGATTTGCGAAATAGAAATATAACATTAAATATTTCCTCCTCATTGAAAAAAAACCTTTCAAATAATACATGAAAATAGGATTTTCAATGCAATCTGAGACTTTGGTGGTATTCGTGAGATTCGTGGATTTTCATCTTCAGACAGCACTACAGCTGCCCACAATCCACCTACTTCCTATACATACTTCACACAAAACTGGAAAGCGCTTGTAAAATTTTATGCTGTTTTGGAAAAACATCTAGATGCCATCCGGACCTAAAAATCAGTGAAGAACAAAAAAATCCTAAACTAATTTGACCAGTATACAGGACACCATGTGCTCCTATAACTAAAACATCTATGAATACCGGTCATTCTCTTGTTACGTTGCATGAAAGTTGAGAAACACAGGCATAAACATTCCATTGGAAACATGGTAATAGATTTCATTCTGTTCTGTTGGACATGATCCATGCATACTCAGAAAACCAAGCTGGAAAACAAATCAGCCACCGTGAATTGACCTAAAAGACTCAAATCAGTCTTTGAGGGAAAATCCCTAGATGTCGACAGTCCGGGACGGCATATGCAATCTCAAAAGAAAACTTCTCTAAACAGCCTGAAGACAGAGCACTCTCGGATTCACTATTGAATGTGGTTTCGTAAAGTAAACCAACAAGCAAATGAAAGAAATGTTCTTGGTTTAAAACAAGTTAAGCTATACTGACAGATAATGTGGCGTGCTGTCGATTACCACTGAAGATCGCTTCAAATTCTTTCTCAGTTTGTAAATCAAGATCACGATCAGCTGACACTAATGCAAAATTATCTACATGATTACAAAAAACTTAACCGTGAAAAAAAAAAAAAAAAAAAATCAAGCTAAATAGAAATATTTTTACAAACATATGAAAAACTATAAAAATGACACGTTCAAACAAAACAACAAAATATAAATCCTAATTCAAAATATTAATATATAATAATATAGTACTGTATATAAATAATAGTAAAGTAAGACTGGATACAGTAGTATAACAATTTCTGAGAAAAGCCAGTTAAAAAGTATTTTGGGGTTCAATAATCAGAAAACAGTCAGAGCGGGACTGTCAAATGGATAAATGTAAATATAAAACACTTAAAATGGAGTGTGCACTGAGGAGCTTAAAAAAAGATACAGTATGTGAAGCTTATCAAATTGTGATGAAATTTCACAACCTAAGCACAAGCAGTACTCTGCAAATAGTCATTTTAACATCTCTTTCTGGCATCATTGCACACATTGAGTGAAAGCTAATGGTTAGCCAGCATTATATGGTCATGACAGTTGACTGAGTTTAAAGACCGGATATTGAAGACTGGACCCCTGAATCTGAATTTTAATTAGCCTTCAGGCAGTAAACAGACTTTGAGCTTTGTTGATGCACTAAAAGCTAGTTTGGTTGCTGTGTGACAGCCAATTGAAACTCATCAGATCAGTATGAGCCCTTTTGTACCTTCTCATCATATACGATGCCAGGCCGAATCTCTGGAGCCTGGTACCCGGGCGTGCCCTCGACCCCTAAAGCTCCTTCGTGAAAGGACTGCCGGGAGATGCCGTAGTCGGACAGCTTGATGTTTACAGAGTCCTCCGCATCCAGAGACCACACCAGAATGTTGTCAGACTTGAGGTCACAGAAGATAATGTTCTTCTTGTGAAGATATGCCAGGCCTGTCACGATTTGATAGGCCACTTTGAAGGTGAGCATGTGGCCCAGCGGCATGTAGAGAGAACCTCAGGACAGACAAGCAGAAAGGACAGATGTAAATTTCAGTTTGTTTCTCAGACGAACCCATGACATGGCCTTGTATGGATTACTTTTATGATGCTTTTAAGACATTAGATATAGAGAACCGATTCAATTTTGGAACCGGTGATTCGATAAGACACACGCATTTTTGATTATGCTTATCGGTTCCCATGATAAGCATAAGCATTTTTATTTAATTTAAACCATTCAAGCGCAAAATCAGGAATTGAAATGGTTAAAATTCAAACAATACACCACACTAATGATGGTAAGTAAATGGTGATAGAATTTTTTTTTTTTTTGCGAACTTTTTTTTTTTTTTAAACACTTAATATGGCACAGAAGACTGGAGTAGTTTGCTCACATGTCTGATACCATTAAAACACTGAAGCATAAAATATTAACGGCAACACTTTACTTGAAGGGGTGTGCATAAGACTGACACGGCACCTTCATCATCATGACATGACACGTCATGAAGATGAAGGAGATTTTATTAATGTTTATGACAACTGTCATTAAGTGTCATTCGCTCAATTATGACTTTTTGAATGCAGATATGACATTGTTTGAGATGTTGTTATGACAACTTGACATAAACCAATGCATCATAACCTGTTAGTGTCTTGGTAATGACAAACTGACATTACCAAGACAACATAAATTGTAATAATGTCATGAAGATGACATAGCCGATTAATTATCAAACTTAAGAAACCACTTTGCTTTATCGGTTAACATTACATATTGGTAAAAATATATGTAATTATATTTTTGTCGGTACTGTTACCGACAAAAATATAACTGATAACATATTGTTATCGGTACTGTTAACCGATAACATTACATACTGTTATCGGTTAACAGTACAAATTAAATTTGTCATTAAAATGTTATAATGGCCTCATGACAACCAATGTCAAAACCAACCACAAGACAGTTCAATGTAAAATGTTACCATGTTAAGTGTGTGTGTTTATATTTATATCACATTATTATTAATGAAATATCTAAATTTATAACAATATATAAAATTGCATGATCATTATTATATGATCTTCCTGTGCCAATGTGTCACCTTTTGCTTTCTCTTCCAGGATGGTGTTGAGGCTGCCAAGTGGTGCCAGCTGCAGGGCAAAGCAAAGCGGGTGTATGCTGATGCCCACGAGAGCCACGATACACGGGTGCTGCAGAGAGTGGAGCATGCTGGCCTCCTGACGAAACTCTGAGAAGCTCCTGGCAGCGTCCATGGACTGAAGGTGCTTAACCATGGTGTCTGTGAAGAGATACAAGATGGTATTATTAAGCTGCAGGCCTGAAGTGTTCAGCTCAGACTTTTACCTCAGGTTATGGAATAATTATTGATGATGAGTGAAAGCATTTCATGAAATATACAACATACATTTTATATATTCATTTACTTTTTTATTTGCTAAAAAAGTTTTTTTTTAATATTTTGTATTTATTGTAAGGAACATTTGTCTTTCATTAAATATATATATATATATATATATATATATATATATATATATATATATATATATATATATGTACAGTATATATACAGTATATATATATATATATATATATATGTACAGTATATATACAGTATATATATATATATATATATATATATGTACAGTATATATACAGTGTATAATATATATATATATACACACACACACACACACAGTATATACATATACACACACACATCGACAATTATGGCATGTATTATTTTTTTCTTTAATATAATTTGCTACTGTACTGTATTACAGTAAAATAATAACAGAAATAGGCCAGATGTGTTTCTTGTATATTGATTATTTGTCCTGGATGTGCTGCCAGTACATACTGTGAGGTTAAAAGACCAAGGGTCAAGGATCAGGTTTTACATAACGCATACTGACCTTTCTCATTAAGCGCTACAGTAAAAAAATCAAATCCAGTCTGAGACCTCAAAGAGGAAACCCTTAACTGTTCCCTGACCTGAAACTAAATGTTCTGATTTATAGCTGCAGGATTTTTAATGGCTCTGGTTACTCACATGTACTTAATCTGAGCTGGTCTGGGGTCAGCGCCTGTCACTGTAATGTCTTAATGAGCACCGCTGCAGTTTCTCTCCCGCTGAGCCACACATCACCGTAAAAAGCTTGCTTTATGCAGCAACGGTGGCTTGAAATAATACGCAGAAGTCAATGCTGCTGACAGGAGTTTAACGTGCTTCTGGTTAGTGACTGTGAGTTCCAGGGCGCAAAAAAAAGATAGTTTGCGCAATACAGACATGATTTATGATCGGTTGGCTGACGGACGACCGGGCTGCCGTGTGTCTTTGGTTATTTCCGCTCAAACTCGACAACTGACTCATGGAGAACTGAAGTCTGCTACTTCAGGCCAGTTTTTACTGACAGCATTTCCTACTTGCATAAATCAAGATCTATACTAACATGTTTGGGTTATGTGTTACTTTCAAAGTAGGCCACAGTATTTTATGTTTCACTTCTTCGTCTTCTCCAAAACAGGAGGAAAGTGAACCGAAATCAAATCTATAATGAAAACAGTGATGTCAGAGGACATGAGACTTCCTCTTACAGTACATGTAATGCTCCTTCCCAATATACTTTTTTGAGAAATGTAATTTTAAAATCTCTCATTATAAAGTAGATATCTTTGACTCCGAAATCTGTTTGGAAAAGCCACAAGGTGATTTATTTGCTTTTCCAACCTTCTATTGTCCAATTTTGCTCTTCTTCAGCCTCTTCAACCTCTCGGTTGTATCAGCTCGAACTAGTCTGGCCATTCTCCTCTGACCTTCAAAATTAAATGTGTTTATGACAAATGCACCTTTAACATGTTTAAATTATATTTGTTAAAAGTGTTATTGCGAGCTTTTATTTGTAATATCTATAAACCAATCCATATTGAAATATGATCATTCTCTGTCTGTATCTATATAACACTAATCTATTGTCGGCTTGTATATTGATTATTTTTCATTTTAATTTTTTTTTGGCACAAAAGCAGATGAGGATTCTGCAAGCTTTCTCAGAGGCCTCATCCAAAGGGCAGATGCCATCATTGTTGTCATTGGTTACCATAGGGCACCACTTTACAGACTATAAAACTTCAGTACATGAATGCACTTGAAAAAAAGATGGGAAACTATGAACAAGAAATGTCTGGAATTCATGAAGAAGATAAACTTTTTCATAAAAGTAAATGTCTTGAATGAGTAGGAGGGAATAAATCAACAGAGACGTAAAACCGGGAACCGCTGGGAGACCAATTCAAACAGTGAATGCTGACAAAGAAATAGTCAACATAAAACGGCTGCTGATGGAGAGAAACCTGCAAACTTTTTTTTTTTCCTTTCCTGCAGGAGCTCTCTCTCGCTTGCAGTGTACATTATGACAAACTGCACATCATAAATAGCTCGGAAACATTTCACAGGATTAGAAGAAGCGGACGGAGGAGCAGACAGAAAAGGCCTTCAAGGTCAGAGAAACACAGAAACTAGTGGAGCGTGACACAGCTCAGAGGAAAATCATTATATTGAGATGTGTTGTTAGCACTGAATCTTGCTGCTGTAAAACAACAGTTTATAAAGTTTGAAAACTTAATACAGAACTCCAAACCTCCCCCGGTAGATCATTATATTTTAAAGATGTTTGGTTCAGGCATGCGATCCACTAACTTGTACGAAACTTTTTTCTCCATTTAATATGACTATAAATGTACAATAATGTAAAAACAACAACGAGTATCATCATCAAACTAATTTTAATTAATTATTTTAATTATAAAAAACTTCTTGGGTTACAAATGTAACCTAGGTTCCCTAAGATGTAGAACGAGACACTACACCTGAATAAGACACTATGGGGAATGCCTCAGTGTGACCGGTGTCTGAAGCACATGTCTAAACATGACAATTAAATCAGCCAATGACGTCACTACCAGTGCAACCACGAGTATAAAAGGGCACCAGCATGGCATAGCTCTAAGGCTTCAAATTATTTACCCACTGAAAGAATCCTTTGAGGAAATATGGTCAGGATCAAAAGAGACCCTCACTTCAGGGGGACATAAAAGCATCAACCCCTAGGATTGTCCCTATACTAGATTTGACGTACAGGTTGTCCTAATCTAAGACATCGTCTCTCAAGCCTGGTCCAGGCAGATGATACAGAAGTCTCAGTGGCACAGCACTGTCCTGGTTCCAGACCTATCTCACTGACCAGAAACAATTCATCACCCCAAATTTTGATCTAGCACCCGCCAACCATGGTGTACCCCAGGGCTCTGTGCTTGGTCCGCTGCTGTTCACCATTTACATACTACCCCTAGGTCATATTATCCGTAAACATGGACTCAAGTACCACTGCTAGGCCGATGACATTCAGCTTTATATCAGCACAAACCCCTTCTCCTAGCTGCAACCCACACAACTTGTCAACTGCCTGCAGGAACTAAAATCATGGATGACCACAAACCTACTCAAACTGAACAGTATGGTGGTGGCCCCTGCACGACTGCTCAGGAAAGTTGGGGACCTGGCCTGTTTGTAGATGGCTGCTCCATTTCCCCATCTCCTAAGGTGTGCAACCTTAGCGTCATCCTGGACTTCACTCTATCTTTCGGGTCCCACATTAACAACATCACCAAGGCTGCCTTCTACCACATTAAAAACATTTCTCGACTCCGGCCTTCACTCACAGATTCAATAACTGAGACACTCATCCATGCCTTTATCACCTCCCGTCTAAATTACAGCGATGGTGTCCTGTTTGGACTGCCCACCAAGGCCTTAGCAGACTCCAGTATGTCCAGAACTCTTCTGCCAGGGTTCTAACCCAAACAAAGCCCCGACAGCAGATCACTCCCATCATCCAACAGCTCCACTGGTTGCCAGTCAAGTCATGCATCACATACAAGATCCTCCTGCTCACTTACAAATCTCTCCATGGACTCTTACCAACATACCTCACAGACCTCCTTCGTCCATACACTCAGTCACACCCAGCACCAGGTTGCGGATTTTTGGGAACAGGACTTTCTCTGCAAATTTTCCACAAATCTGGAACAGTCAACCACTCCATGTCCGCTCTGCCCCCTCCCTGCCCATATTCAAAATGCACCTTAAAACATTTCTTTTCACAAAGTATTTTGACCCCTTCACAAGCCAATAACCACTTCACACTGGATTCCAGAGACTGAAGTCCTAGAAAGCAGAGACTCAGCACATCGACCCTCTAAGTGAAGGGAGAAACTCAGCCCAAAATAAGGGTTCTCCAGGACCTGCAGAGCATTGACCTCATAAATACCCTGGTCCAGGTCCCTCAGAATCAGCAGATCGGCTTTGTATGCTTGCAGCACTGCTATAGTGCGCAAAACAGCCCCAGCCTGACCTGCTGCCATGTATGCCCTACCATTTAAGCGAGATTTAACTCTTAGGGCTTAGATGGCAGGGTCGGAACAATGGCAGATGGCAGGGTCTCTTCAATGGGAGGCATTGACAATTTTCCGGACAATGTGCACTACAGTTTAGCCAATCACAACACACCGGCCCAAACTAACCAATCTGAGCCCACTGCCTGTTTCTGAGGGAGTGGTTTCATAGACTCAGGAAGTCAACCGGTCGTTCAAATGTTGGAGAGAACGGCTTACAATAAAGGTGAAATTTATGAAAAATAAGACTTTTAAAAAAAGAAAAACCATGAATACATGTTATATTGCACCCCATAAACACAATCATGCAAAGGAAAAAAAAGCAGTAAACCACCCCCTTAAAGCTACAAAAGTTATTCGGTCGAGAGCAGTGACTGAATCTCAACTAGTTTATTAGGCTGCTGTAACTAAGATCTGAAGCACATGACGAAGATCTGACACACATCCTATTTTCTCACAACTCTTTACATTAATTTAACACTTTGACTCATATAAGACTGCTAAGGAGGATACCCTACAAATGAGGAATTTTGACAATTTTGTGTTTTGTGTCTGAAGTAGCAATCTGTGCACATGTTTATTACTGTTTTTACATTTTACTGTTTTATTACAGCCTTGATGAGCATAAGTCCTTTAAATGAAAAACTATTAACAAAAATAGCTAGTGCCAACAAGCAAAAAAATGAATCCTTGCAAATTTGTCCAAGATAATAACTTGTTTCAAGCATAAATCTAATTAAATTCTGCAGCTCACTAGGTTTTGGATTGGAGAAAGAAACACAACGGGAGAAATCCAATGAAGATTAGCGTTTCTCTGTTAACAGGAAATTCCATCAGTCACAGACGCAGTGCGTCCCACTGCGAGCCTCGATTAGAACGACAGAACTTTGACCTCTGACCTTTCGTACGCCTGCTGGAACACATGGCTTACTTTCCCCAACTGATCACCTCTGACTTTAAAATCGTTCATCGAGCAGATCGAATGCAAATCCAAACATTGCAGTGAGCGGAACTAACGGATCATTGCCTAAAGATAATAATGGCTGCTTTCAGAGGAACTGCAAAGGAGAGTAAAGTACCTGTGCTACTGTTGAGCGACTGCTGCTTGCATTTCTTGAAGTGGAAGCGTTTAATAGCCACCGGATGGCCTCTGTATTTAGCTCTGTAGATGATGGTGCCGCTGCCTCCCTGACCCAGGATATCTGCTTCCTCTTCACTCCACTGCAGATCACTCTTCAACAAGAACAACCTGAAACACACACATATAGATGTTTGCACAATGTGAGCACATTACATTTGAGATTGATTTGATATTGAATTATTAAACATTGTTGACTGAATTCAGCAAGATGACTAAATTGATTCAAAGTATAGACATACGTATATAATGTTACAAAAGATTTCTATTTCAAATAAATGCTGTTTATTTGAACTTCATTGAAGAATAGTGAAAAAAAAGAATTTTTAAAAAATATTAAGTAGCTGTTTTCAACATTGATAATAATAGTTTCTTGTGCAGCAGGTCAGCATATTATTTAGAATGATTTCTGAAGGATCATATGATTTAAGACAGAAGTATGATGCTGAACATTCAGCTTTGCCATCACAGAATAAATTACATTTTGAAATATATTACAATACAAAAGAGTTGTTAAATGTTAATTTGCAATAATATTTCAGAATATTATTGGTTTTACAATATTTTTAATTAAATAAATGCAGTCTTGGTGAGAATAAGGGACTTTTTAAAACATAAAAAATGGTACCGATCCCAAACCAAACATGCATTCTGACTTTTGACATTTTGTAAGATCTGTATCATTAAGCATCTGATTTATTCTCTCTTTCCAGCTCCATTCTTGTGGTTGCTGTTGAATCAAACCCACTGTCTGTCAATACAAAACGAGTCCATTTAGTCAGCTTTCATTTCCTAATCATTTCCATTAAAGCTCCATATGAGAACCTCATTTCATTTGACATGTTCTTTGAACCGCCCCGCTGGCTGATACAGATACGTACATACATACTGGCTGATACGTACATACAGATGCTTTTAATGCTCTCCTTCCACAGAACTTCCTTATGGGTGTGTGATACAAACTTGCGGCAAAGAATTAACCGGAAATAATCATTTATAAGACATCAAGCCAAGAGGATTATACTGTTGGCATAATCATATCAAATAACTGGTAAAATCATTCAACCCTTCTGTATAATTAAAGACGTCTCCAGGCCACACTGCTGTTGTAATGAACTTCATCCAAATCTTCCAATGTTTTTGACTTGTTTCATAATGTGAAACTGTTCTTGTTCAGATGCCAGACAGTGTTGCTACTGTATTGTTAATGTTAACTAAAAGTAAAACTACAAAAATTACAGTGATGCCAGACTTATCACAAATTTACGAATAATCTTATTTTGTGTCTTGCATCCATCAAGTTCTCTCATTTATTTAGTATTTAATTTGCTCTATAATCCAAAAATAGACCTTCTTGCATGATTATAAAGATTATTAAATCTCATGCAGAATTTCCAGGAAAAATAACTATATTCTGACATTCAGCATGATTGATAAGATTTGGTCACACTGCCCATGTATAAATGCACGTACACCACACTTACAGTTTAAATATAAGATGAAAACTTGCTGATGTAGTTGTTGGTCTGAATAAATAAGGTTTATCTGCAAGTAAGCAAAAAATGCTGATCATGTCAAAACGAGTTAATGCTCAGTAGGGCTGATATTCACAATAGGCCTGTTATAAAGTCTCTTCAAAGAGAAAGTTTAAAGGTCACCATTTGTGAGTAAAGCAATTCAACTTGACCTTAATTTCAAACTCTATTAAGAACATATTCCAGTAAATCCAGTGTTACAGTGGCTCTGTTTTAAATGCTAGTGAGCTGCCTAACTAAAATGAAATCTCATAATTGATTGATGTAATACTCTAATGATAAAATACATAGCACATATAAATAGTTTAATTAGGCACTGTGAGCCATTTCAACTTTCTAATGCGAAAAAACAAACAAACTTATATTTATAACATTTCTGTGGGCACCATCTATCATATTTTGTGTTTGTCACAATCAATCTCATGATTCACAACGAATAAATAGGAAGTCACCTTAAATGTTGGCCAAAATGAGTTTTCTAATAATTCAGCAAAAATTCAGTCTAAAAAAGCAGTCTACTTGGCACAGCTCACTGGGGTTTATAACAGAGCAGTATCGATTAGATTCAAAGCGGTAGCTTGTAATAATGATTTTAATTCCAGTGGTAATTCAAGCTTCGAGCATGTCTTTGCGTCATTACGTCACATCTGTACACATAAAGGAGGAGTCTCGGCTAGTCGGCTATATTGCGTGTGAGAATGCTGGAGGTGGAGATTTATGGCCTTTTCTCACAGCACTTGATAAAATTAAACTTATTAATTTGATGGCGGATCCAGAAAGCTTAAACGACAATCACCAGTGACAACTAGATTCACCCGCTGTAAAATGCAAAACACTTTGGAGTGGATACAGAAAAAAAAGAGACTGCAACCGGACCCATGCGAAAACAAGGATACATACGGAAGGACATTGCATGTAGTCACGCAATGCTGACATTTGAGAACAAAGTATAATTTGCCTGGTTTTGCGTGATATGATAACTTCTAAGCGATTGTTAGATTTAATCAGAGTGATTTACTGCAATGTCCGAACTAGAACAAAAGTGATTGTTTCTTACTTGTTCAGAAGAAAATTCGTTTGTTGGTCATACTGCATTAAGAATAATCTGTGATTGTGAATGCCAGTATCCACACCGGCACGGTGTCTGACAGCCTCACAGTCTCCTCAACATTGTGTTCGCTGTGCCGTGTCGAGGGTGTTGAAGTACAACTCATATAAAGTTGATAATTCGCATATAACTGCAATTGCAGATTTCGAACAGAGATGGCGACAAAGGAAAAACACAGAACTGCAGCTTTAAATCCTGATGAAAATCAGGACTCACCCAACATTTTAACATTAAAATAAGTTTTGACTTTTTGAGTTGACAACTAGAGTCTGGATTGGGACTAATAGCTTGCATTTCAATTTCCCAATATACATACAAAACTAAACCATGAATGCATTATTCATAGTCACTTTGGATGTAATCATCTGCCAAATGTACAATTGTAGTAACCTTGAGATTTATCAATTCAAAATCATGTGATTTTCAAGTCCTAATATAAAGTATGACGTCCCACTGAGACTTTTATTCAGCCCTTTGCCGCAGAGGGACCTCTTCAAAGAGATTTGTTTGACGTGGCTCAAAGACAAGAGCTGCAGTTCAAACCCTCAGATTCTGCTTCCATTTTAACTTCAGAATTAATAATCCAATTTATGTACTGTACCACAACCACACAAAAAACACACATCTCAGGCCAAGACAAGAGCACAGCAGCCAACCGAAAGCCTTGTTTATATTTATGCTATAACTCAACCCTAACCCACTTTGATTCAGCTCGATTAAATACATCTGAGTTCTGGTTATTAGGACCAGGTGTGCAAAGTTGACATTGAACTCTCAGGAGAGCACAATATATATATATATATATATATATATATATATATAAACCTTCCTACGTGTGGTGTGCTAGACTAACTGGGACTAGTCACAGCACTTGTATATTGTTGCCCTATTGTTGATTGGATTGTTCTCATTTGTTACTCACTTTGGTTAAAAGTGTCTGCTAAATCATTAAATGCAAATGTCAAAAGATGGATCAAAACTTCATGCTGACATCTTACCGTGAAGGGAAGTCAGTCATGAAGAGCTCAGGCACCAGCTCCTGTAGCGGCACAGGCTGTTTGGGATGGTTGGGGCAGCTGATGTGCTCCTTGTCCACAGCTGCCAGGACACAGTCCTCCATGTTGAAGTAGTGGACGGAGCCGGACAGAGGCAGGGGGTCAGACATTCTGGGTACAGAGCTGCAGTACGGACAGGGAGCGTACTGCTCGATGAGACGAGAGCCGTCACTCTCGCTGCCTGTCAATGCTGACCAGGGGAGAAGGGTAGAGATAATTATGAGCATGTAATGGGTTCTTTCAGCCATTTTACAACAATAAATGTAAATCCCTGTACATATGTATTTTCGCAGAAATGGCTTAAAAGGATGATTTGTTCATCAAGATTAAAAGTTTGTTTACACACAAACATTTGTGTAGAGTAGAAGTCCTGATGGGTAACTGATGACTTGAGCAGATGTGTGCTGATGCGTCTGGTACAATTAACAATCTTTGTGTGGATTAATGAATCAATCACTGCTGCAGTACAAACTAAAGTATGACTCACCCCATCTATACGAGTTCAGTGTGTGTTTGTGCTGCACCTGTGCTATTGACTGACAGTGTGCTAATAGTGTGAAGCAGCTTTGCACCAACACACAGCAAACTTCCACATCGAATGTACTGCAACAAACAGCTGCATGTCCGTATTAATACCCTTCGGTTATGGGTGTAGGATGTTTGTCAAGATATCATCACACTTAATACCCTAATTATGATGCTATTTTAGTCTTTTTGTTTTCCGTTGGACTTCTGTCTTATGACTGCAAGTAATTTCGTCACTTTTGAGACACTCATATTATATCATCGACTAGTACTGTCACAATGTGACTGCCAAACCACATTACAGTACAGCTTCTAACTAGAATAATTACTACTGGTTCAGTCCTAGTCGATGATAAAAAAGTATTACTTTTAACAAATATATTAAAGGCTCTAAATCCCACATTTGAAGCTGTTCACATTTAAATGCTGAAAAAATTAGATGCGCATTCTATATTACGAAGTCATGAAATTAAATATCTAAGACATCTGCCTGTGGACTGGGATCTGAGAAACCCAATCACATTTGGAGGAGTCCTCACCAGGAAACCACTGCTCTATGAGGGAGTTAACATGATCAGTGATGAAAGCCATTGCAGAGAAGTCCCTCGTCTCCGACTGGCAGATAATCTTGATGCCTCCGCTTTTCTTTTTCTTCCAGTTTAGGTCAGATGACTCTACGCTGTGGGCGAGAAACAATGTGAGTCTTTTCTTATACGAATCTCTGCACACTCTAGCGTTAGGATCTGAGTCAGATGTTCATCTGTATATTATTTACATACTATTATAGCTTTATTAATATTTTAAAGTTTTCATTATAATTTTCATTTAATTTTAAGTAATTATGTAATGTAATTTATTAGCTTTTTATTAGTTATATATTTTTTTAAATATTCAAATCAAAAATCAAAATCAATCCCTCAATCTTCTGCCTATTACTACGTGCCAAGTTTCTGAGATTCAGTTTGTGTCTCAGTATAAATATCTTGGTATTTTAATTGATGGCCTTTGAGCCTCATATTCAGCAACTGGTGAAAAGATTGAAAGTGAAATTGGGTTTTTACTTTAGAATGAAATCATGTCTTTCCCAAAAAGGCAAAAAAGAGGCTTGTTGCAGCAACATTTATGTTTGTACTGGACTATGGTGATGTTACATATATATAGACATGCATCTTCATAGTGTTACATGCTTTAGACACTGTTTAGCACTGAGGTTCATAAAAAATCTTAAAACCCTCACTTTTTAGAACACTCACTACATCATTGTGTGTTTTATGCTCGGGTTGGATGGTCTGCTTTGTCCATCCGGAGATAAAAACACTTACATGTTTTTATCTATAAATCTATCCTGGGTCTACTTCATTCATATCTTCATACCTACATCTGCAAAAAGTATGTTTGTAGCAACAGCCTATTGTCCCAGGAATTATTGGTACTGTCTGTTCCAGTGGTACATTCTGAGTTGAGGAAAAAGACATTTAAATTTGCTGCTCCCTCTGCCTGGAATAATACAAATGCAAAGTACGTTGAAACTTGCGTACGTTTAAGTTTTAAATGATTTGGAGAACGAAACATCAGGCAGTAGAAGTTTTAACTAGTAATGGATTGATATTGAAATTTTAGCTAACAATAACTACACTGAAGTGATAAAGTGAAAGAAGTGTTAACAAAAATACTTTCATGCATTCGATGTAAAACAAATAAATAATCCCTAAACATTTACTAACCTCAGATATCCGCCATCAAAGGTGACCAACAGCCCTTCCTTCCAGTAGATGGTCTGGTTGCGACGGACACGGAACGTGCTGCAGCGATTGCGCTGCTGGTTCCCCGCAAAGCTGTAGATCACGGTACTGCGGTTCCTCTGGGTTTTCATGTTCTTTTTGGTCTCAAATGCCTATTATGGAAAATTAAAAAGTAGGAGACATACATCATAATTAGTACACTGAAACCAGCGATCAGCTTCAACGACACTTTCACCTGAGAACTTGTCATATAAGGAAATACTTTAAAATACAGCTGCAAGCAACATCTACATAGCCAAGCCTTCATTTTGATACTGAATGATTGAGCAGTTTTGTTTGGTTCAGGAAGTTTTACTAGAAGTAGGTGGTACTACAAATTTGAATGATATTCTCAGGGCAATGTGGCGTTGATGGAAAGAAAAATTGTGTCAATATGCAAAAGCTTTGCCAAGACAATGACTCACTTCATGTTTGGTGTCGTCGCCAGCAAAATTGTTAAGGCTTTTCTGAAGAATAAAATCCAGTAATTGAATTTGGGTGGTTTTGTCTTTGTCTGTGTCTGACCTGAACCAATTTTGGCGAAGATTCAACAAACACTGTAGGAGAAAAAGCAACAAAAAAAAAAAAGGCAAAAGCAAAAAAAAAAAAAAGCAAAATTGGTCCAAAATAGCATAAAGTAGCACCCTAGAAATACATGAAGTGAAGAATCATGACATTCTTCATGGTGAAATTAAGATTTCTGGCCAGATTTTATGTGCCTAGGCTAATAGATGGCGATTTCACTAAACTGGTCTGGCAATTATGCATAGCAAGTTTCATGCCCAAGCAGCCCAAGCATTGCAAAGATATGTCTCACTTCCTGTATGGCGTCCTCATCGCCAAATGCATTGATCCATTACTAATGCTGCACAAAAATTGCAATATTACTTATCAAATCGCAAAGACTTTGATTTAAGTAAATATATGTGCTGTGTGTTTCAGAGTGAAGCGCAGCACTGTGCTCTTTCACATGCAAGCAACTCAGTCTCATTGTGACTGATCACAGTAAATGCTGTTCCACACCATGAAATCTTTTTTTTTTTAATGGAATATTGTAGTATTTATAATAAATGATTTATCAGTGAATGTCTTTTTTCTTTTTAAATCCATGTGCCCTTGTAATCTTCTATCAAAATAACTTTCTTGCAACGACTTCTCTTCTCTGATGACGTGTTCACAGGCGCGATTGTCAATAGTAAATCAATAGTATTGTAATTGTACTGTCGTACTATAAAATAAATGTATTATTTTATGTTTATTTTTCATAAAACACTCGATTTTTAATTTTATAGTGAAATATAACAATAGTAATATTTATTATTTTGTTTAATAACTTATTTAACAACAACAATGATAACAATAACATTATTATTAACATCATTATTTTAAATAATAATATTGATATAAAAATCACAAATATTTTGCCAAAAAAAAAAGGCAAAATCGGTACCTGGAATACAGTGTGCCAAGCGTCTTACCATGCGTTTTCAGGGGCAGTCAGAAGCAATGTCATCATGTGGCCTCTAATTCTATGTTTGCAATGACTGCAATTATTAGACTTTTATTGGTCAGTTAAGCTGTCATCTCAGGGTATGTGTTTACCTGTACGTCCATCAGGTTTAAACTGATTAGCATTCTGGCTATAAAGCGCTCCCAAAATCCAGCAGGTACGAAGCTCATCTTAAAATGCCGCTGGATGTTGTTGTTAGTTTGGTGCCGAAAGCCGTGGATGTCCAGAGCAGGTTTGGGTGGCAAAAGGTGTGGTAGCAGATAACTATGAAGAGAAGAAGACATTTCTGAGGCAAAATTAGGTTTGAAACAATGCTCACTTGAAATGCATTATAAATAATAACTTGTAATGTGATTCCTAGATGGATGGTTCCCATAGGGTGTAAAAAGTTCATGAATCACACAGAAATTACAGCCATTAAATAATTAAAAGATAAACAAATAAAACAATAATGATAAAATAAAACAAATAATTAAAAAAATGAAATAATAAATAAAACTTTAAAAATATTTTAAAATAGATTGAAGTTACAAAAAATTATATATATATATATATATATATATATGAAGAGTTCAGATGCAAAAGCCTCTAAATGCCATTTGAAATTTTCTTCTTTAATGATGATTTTTATCAAACTTGTATATTTAAGTTCAGTAATTTCACTTAAATAACAATTAATAGGTAATTATCATTGCCATTTAAGTGAAATCACTGAACTTAAATATACAAGCTTGATAAAAATGATCATTCTAGAAGAAAATTTCAAATGGCACTTAGAGGCTTTTGCATCTGAACTCTTCATATATATATATATATATATATATATAAGCATATATATATGCATTATTTTCACAATAGGTTATGCACAATAGGTTATGGTATTTAACCATCTGCATATGAATGAATGAATGAATTCTAAAGAAAAAAATCCATAGTTTTTACCTGTTGTTGGCCACTGGTAAAGCAATCTCAAACTTGGCCAGGAACTGGAAGTACTGTTCTTCTGTTTGTTTGGTGAATCCAGTTCCTACCAGCAGCATACGGAGGTCCTCCGCCTTGATCACTCCATTGCAGGCCACGGAGCGCGAGCCCCTCAGGTTGATGATGCGTTCCAAACACTCGGACAGCCATACGGCATCCAAGAAGTACAGTTTGCACAGGCCGTGACTCGTGTCAGAGAAATGCAGTATAGTGCCGGTCTCAATGAGGAAATTGATCGCTGTGTGATTCAGAAAAGATGTTATGGAGCCATATTCTTCTAATTGAATCTAATTGAATTTCACTTGGAAATGCATTAGATTACTAAAAATAGAAAATATAGATTCTAAAATATATGTATATTTAAGAAAATAAAACATAATAAAAATATTTTATAAAATAAAACATTTTATATTTATTTTGTAATAAATGATGCATTACCTGTCTGCAGATCCTCATAGTCTTTGATATCGCTAGCAGGACTCTGCTCAATGATACGCTCCAGTTCCGTGTCCGTCAGGTACCGCACCTCATCGGCTTCGTCTCTCCTCAGACATTCTGCCTTTATGGCCTCCTGCAAGTTTAGGTAACTTTTGGGGATCTGTATAACAACAAAAAGAGACTGACTGAGATATTTCATCTTAAAGACATTAAAGTAATGCAACTCCTTTTTATGCAAAATTCCTGAAATTCCTCATTTTAATAAAAATTTGGATAAAAAATATCCACTAAATGCATTTGAGGTGGAGCAACAGTATGTTTGACTTTAGATTTTCCATCTTACTGAATAGATGTCAGAGACTACAGTGATTAAGTAACTAATACTAACCAGTCTTCCCACCAGTCTGTGACAGCTAGCAGGGTTGCTGATGTCCTTCATAGAGCAAGCAACCTGAAACAACAGCCTCTTGAGTCCATCCACGCCTTCTAGTGTCTTACACGACACCTCACTGTCAAACCACCACACATTTAATCACACAAAAATCAATACAACAATTCCATTAAGGAAGCTAAAGCATGTTATGATAATAAAACTAACTGTAAGTGTTTCCATGTAATGTCAGGGTAGCCACTGGCCCGTGCACCCGAAGGGGTTCTGCAAATTGCCAGGATATACGCCCTCAGTGTAGCGACACGCTCGGTACGAAACTTGGTGTCTATGAGGTCCAAATGTGTGCCAATGACAATGACAGCAGAGTTAGGGGCACGAGCCTGAGGGATACACACACAAACACCAAAACATTATAGACGAGTGTATATGTTGTATATGTTTAAACAGATATTTTTCTAAATACATCAACAAAATACCAGTAACTTTGTTTTATTTTTATCTATTTTTAGCTTGTGCCCTGCATTTATAACGTATATTTGCTCTATTAGTAAATATGCATATTCTGAAAATATATGAATAGCAATAGCTTCGTTCTTTCTCTCTGTATAGGCTATAGAATTGTGTTGATATAAAGCATTAAATAAGCTTTCAGTTGTGAATATGAACTATTCCATAAATGTACAAAAGAATTTTATTAAATTAGTTAGCAAAGGAAAAATTATAATAAAAACAATTACCAAATAAATAAATAAATAAATAAATAAACTTAGTTTGCACTGGCAGAATTATATTTATTAACATTAAACTATTGCATAATATAAAAAAAAACTATTTAGTTTGCAATGGCAAAATGCTGTTCATTATTATTCAAATATTCAATTAAGAATTGATAAATACAAAATAAATAAACTTTATTAATTTAGTTTGTAATGGCAACATGCTGTTCACTTATTTACCTATGCCATAAATTACAAATACTAAATTAATAAATACTAAATAATTACAAAATAAATAAACTCAAATACACATTATACATTTAGTTTGCTATATTGATCATTATTATTAAAATATAAAATAACTCATAAATAAACACTAAATAAAAACTTTACTCATTCAGTTTGCATAAACACATTTATTTATATATATTTTTTAAATGTATGGTATGGAGCTCAATATGGAAGCCTCCTGACTAAAGTCAAAGAGTTATATATTCTTTGCTCACCTCGATGTTGAGGAGCCAGGACTGTAGGTTGGCCACGGCTTCCTCTCCTAAAGCCAGATTCCAGATCACCATATACAAAGCTTTATCTGTGAAGAAGCACTGATTTACCGTCGACATGCTGGCCGGGCCACCAATGTCCCACAAATTGAAGGACACCAGGTCAATCTGTACACACAAGAACCGAAAAGCATTAAACCAAAAGCATTAGAACCAAAAGCATTAAACCGCCTGACAACATCACTCAATACTCTTACTTTCATCAAGGCATTTTGGGACCAATTATAAAGTTGCTGAAGTGAAACAATGGTTATTTTGTCCCATTATGAAGCAACTTGAAGTCAATTTGAAATAAAAATGCATGATTTTGAATACTTCTTTTTGTCATTCAAACTTTCTTTATCCGATAAGTGCATTAAAGCTGATATATAAAATGAATAAAACTTTTTTTTTGTGTGGGAGAATGTTTCTTTTAAAACTCTTGCAGTGAGTCAGGGGTGGAGTAAGTGTTCACAGCTGCTCGAGGTGGAGAGACATCTCTGGGGCTTTATAACATCAGTGTGCTTGTTTATACATTTGCTTCTGTCTATGACATACGTGTAAGAGGCCATTCTGTGTGTGTTTATAAGAATATGTCTATATGACATCAGTGTGTGCGAGACACTTTCTCAGGTTTTACACGTCTGGCTCTGACTCAGGGCGCCTGATGAGAATTGAAACACTTAACCCCTGCTAAGAAACCATTTTAGGCCACAAGCAGGGTCCAAGGTCCAGAGCTGCTACTCATTCATAAACCCTGATGTCAAAATGTTGGCTTTTAAATGGCTTTGTGTGTTTTTTAGACTTGCTATGAAGGGGTTTTTCCTGCCTTATTTTTGTCGTATCATGTTTACAGAGTTAATGCAAACAAAGCTTTTCATTTTCCCATGAGCAAGCATTGTGGGAAAAACACGCCCTGAAAAACTAATCAGATAGACTGGGAATTCAGTAAAAGCTCAAATGATGAAGTCACCCATTGTTTTGAAATCAACACAAGAACATTTCATTTGTCTACAGTGCGTTTCAGTTGCTTTCCCCTCCATATTTTTATGGCAGCAAATATATGGATATATTAAGAAACACACACAATGATGGATGGATGGATGGATGGATGGTGGGAAGGACGGACGGATGGACGTTTATATATTTGAATTTCTAGTTTTATATTCAACATTTATATATTATGCAATCTGCTAAATGTATTAAACAAGTATAATCACATTAAATCAATACATAGATGCATATACATATACACATATACACATACATATATACATACATATACACATATACATACATATATTACTGTTGGGTGATATGCTCCATTTTCATTTTCATTTTCACTTGCTTATTTACTCATAAATTTGCTTGTTTAATTACTTAGTTTTATAGCATGAGAATATTTTTCTATTTTGCTAGCAAATGTGGAGTGTTTATTAATAGGCTAGATCAGGTTATTTCCCAGTATAGTGAGGTAAAAATATATCCTAATCAGTCTTGTATCTGACTCTGCCGAGTATTTTAACATGTCAGCGGGGAAATTTACGGACACCTAGGCTACTCTCATGTGGTAATGCAGCATTTTGACATTTTGACCTATTTCTGCATGAGATGAGAACCCGTTTATATAATTCCTTGGGTCAAGAAAGAGTCGTAGTTTGCGATATGTGCTCCTACCAATGCTCTCTCTCTCTCTCTCTCTCTCTCTCTCTGTCTAGATGCACTTAAATACACAGCAAGGATGCTTTCCTGTCATATAGCCTGTCACATATGTGCACTTCAATAAGCTCATAGAATGCAGGTTAATGTGTTTTACATGCCGGGAGAAATCAGGGTAAGGGGCAAACATCTAGCTGAGGCGATCAGCTTATACTTAACCTTATGACTTGACTCCAATAAAAGGAAAACGGATTCAGCATAACTTATTTCCTGAAATAAGTCCGCGCACTTATTTCCTGAATATGAAACCAGAAATGGACTTTCGGCATCTGCCGCTGCATTAACGGCGTATTCGCTCAGAGACGATGATGGATATACTGTTTAACGGTATAGCAACTACTGGCTTAATATTACTCTTGCGGACCTACATTAATGACAGTGAAAAAATGAGAAGAATATTTCTTGTTAAACAAGTTGTTTTGTTAGCGTTTGACGCGGCTTTTGATTTTCACAGATGGCAGATTTGTGCTGTGATTGTGAACTGAAGACTGTTATTAGGCCTATGTAATTTTAGTGATATTATATTATTATTAATACTTTTGTAATTGTATAGTTTTTAGTGTTATTACTGTGATTAAATGTTTTGTTAATGTGCTATGGAAACAAAATATGTCGGCCACAGTGTCGGTGTTCAGAAGTCTTTTAAAAACCTACTTGTACTCCTGTGCGTTCAATGTTTTGTGAAAGTTGTTTTTATGTCTTTGTTTTATGTTTTTGTTTTCTTATTTTATATGGATTTTAATATATATATTTTGTACAGCACTTTGGTCGACCTAGGTTGTTTTAAATGTGCTTTATAAATACAATAAACTTGAAACTTGAACTTGAAAATACTGACGAACACGATGCCGTTTTCATCTTGGCTCAAACAACATCTGTAGGCCTAGAATGACGCGTCTCTTATAACAAGCACTTTTGACAATTTATTAATGGATTACTGTGCAATTAAATTTTGATCATTTGGGATGTAGTTTTGTAGTCTGTTTTAAAAACATTTTCTTTGAGGAGTCATACACGTATGTCAGTGATGTCTCAAGTGGTTATGTGGTGATGTCGTTATGAATTTAGTAATTAATTATTAATTATTATCAATTATTGACATCATCAAAGGCATCAGCGCTATCTCTGACTATCGTCAATACACGATACTATCGTCACAACCCTATATATAAATATATAGGCAAATGCTTAAATGCTAAATGCTTAAATGCTACATTTACAAATGAGAGAGAGAGAGTGTATGTGTCTACAGAGGGCCCTTACAGAAGATTTCGCTACTCCTACGGGTCGCTCCAGATCCCAGCTGGACGTGTGGATGCTGCAGTCAGTGTTGAGGAATGCTGAAGGTTTGCCAGTCTGCAGCCCCTCCAGCAGAGCACTCTTTCCCTGCCGAGGAGGACCGACCACCATCAGCTTCAACAGTCTACAGGGCTCTGCTCCTCGCAGCTCTGCACGCAGGTACGCCAGGACCGCAGCAGGACCTGCGAACAGGACAGAGACAGAGAGAGATCTCCCTCAGCTCAGTGTCTTCATCACTACACTACTGGGATATTCAATCTTTTCCCATCTTTGATTAAATGGTTTCATTCTTAAACAAAGTTCTTTGGTAAAATTGTACAACAAGGATCCATTTATTCACAGTAGTTAAGATTAACTAACATTGAAAAATACTTCTAAATCATTTTATATTTTTAGTTCAGGTTAATTTCGACATTTACTAATAAACTGCTAAAAATCTACAGTTGGGATCATCATAAAACATTTAATGGAGCTGTGCTGATAGTTGCATTATATTAAATAACATTAACAAAGATAAATAAATACTGAAAAAAAGCATTGCTCATTGTTTACAAATGGGAATTATTTTTCATTAGAAGTCCTTTTTTAATTTGTTGATTTTCACTTTCTTGATTTACTATTTTATTATAATACTTCAAAATATTCAAATAAAGTGTATGCTAGTAGATTAAATAAAATAAAAAAATTACTATTATATGCATTTTTTTGTGCGCTATGAATTTTATCCTTATTATAGTGTTGCATCATCACACTAATGCCAAAATCTATTGAAATCAATTGTGCGCCCTAAACAATACAGTTATAGCACAGCCACATGAGTGACATCTCAAGCTCCAGGGCATCTTCGGCTGAACCACACTGACCCACACTTTCACCCATGGCATGATCTTCACTTCAAGATAATCAGCTTTATGCTGCTGATGTGTTCGTGTGCAATGTTTGTTAGGGACTCTACTTCCTCTAAAATCTCTTGAGCCTGTTGTTATGACAGCACAACGCACTAAATATTGCAAGAAATGCTTCAGCTGTATGATGAATCGACAGCTGGCTAAACAACTCACAGCTGGAGTCACCGATGAAACATTAATCAGACAAATCCAAGATTATACAGTATTCAGAGACTGAACTGGATCATGTTCTCGAATGCAAAAAAAAGTCATGTTCAACATGATAACATTTTGCTTCTTACAGAATAAGGTACTTCATTTAATTAGTTTCATTCCCATTACACTCGCGGATGCTTTTACCAAAAGCACTTTCATTGCATTAAAGCTATACATTGAGTTGAATGTTGCTGTGGTACAAAGTGCAGAAGATAAATAAAGTCATTATTTCCTTATCCATTCATAGCATCCATTTAGCATCAGTGTTTAGCTTTATTTACTCTAATGAGCCAAAACATTATAACCAAGTCTTGCAATTCGATATAAAAATTGCATTTGCTGAACAACCCTGACAAATAGTTCATTTCGACTGATCTGACCTCATGAAGCTACATTTATAATATTGATGTGTGATTTTTTTGCTGAATATTGTTGCATGTGTTACTTAAATGTAATCTCAGCAAGTTCAAAGTTCATCTCATTCAAATAGATATGAGCGGCAAGACTAGAAAAGTTGCCAGTGTCTTACCATCTTTCCTGACATCTGCAGGGATGTTTGTGATGTTCAAGTCTTCGATGTCCAGCTGCCAGAGGTTGGAGAGCTGCCCGAGCTCAATAGGAAGTTCCTGGATACCTGGATTACTACGGAGACAGGAAGGATTAAAATCAAGATATGGAAGTCTAAATAAAACATCATTACATCCTGTTAATTGCTGAAGCAGAAAGGAGAGAGGAATAAGTCTTTTTGGTACTGCACATTAGTTTGACTTGCAACTCTTGACTTTCACCCACACTGTGAAAACCCTGAATCACCAACTGTGATTCTTGGGCTCCAATCCAAAAACGAGTGAAGTTCTTTGCTGTAAAGTGACTGATTTGTCAGGCTCTACATAGACAGCAACAAAGAAACAGTGCTGCATCATTCCAATGATTGATTTCAGCAGTTTGGCATTAACATGTTGCTAAGATTACGCCATAATGCTGTAATAAACATAAAACGCAGAACAATTGAGTAAAAAAAGAGATTTTTTTTTTTATTTAAATTCAAAGACTTTACTTTTTAATACTCAATATTTATCATCATTTCTAACTGCCATTTTTACAGAGCTTGTCACAATGCATTATGGGATTGTTTGTTTTATAACTTACATTATTATAAATGAATAAATGCACATGAAAATATTTATTTGAGACAAGATTATTTTATTTTTATTTCACTTTTAATTATTTTAGTCCTGTAAGTTTTAAAGGACAACTCCAGCGCAAAATGAACCTTTGGTCTAATAACACATTGGTACCTAATCAACCGTTCTCTAAAATGTATTTTCATGATAATCGAATGTAAAGAGTTTTATTTAAAAAAAAAAAAAAAAAAAAAAAAAAAAATCGCTAGTTAATACCACTAACAAGGCTCAAAATAGCCCCACACTAACACAGTAACATAATGAGGGTCCCTACATGCAAACCGAAGGATTGACAACTTTGTAAGTGTACAGACAGTTTAATAAGAAGATATTTTATAAAGACAGTCCACTTCGTGTATACAGACAGCAGCCATCTTTGGAAAACAGTCTTGACCAGTCAAACCACGAACGCGTGCTAAGTGAGCTGAACTGTATGAAGGAACTGTATGAATGGTTTTCCAAAGATGGCTCCTGCCTGTATACGTGAAGTGGACTGTCTTAGTGTGGGGCTATTTTGAGCCTTGTTAGTGGTATTTTTCATTACTCTATGCCCTATATAGTAGCGTTATACACTAAACAGCTTTTAGAGATAAAACTCTTTACATTCGATTATCATGAAAACCAATTTCAGAGAACGGTCAGCTAGGTACCAATGTGTTGTTAGAACAAAGGTTCATTTTGCGCCAGAGTTGTCCTTCAAGTTAATTTTTTTTCCATCTAATATTTGTATTTAATTTTATTTCAGCTTATTCAATTCAATTATAAAAAAGAATTTTCAGAACCCTTCTGGTTGGGACAACGGTCAATTATTCAGTTTAGCACCATTATGCAGTAATATTTTGACCCTGTGTATTCAGTGAGTCAGATAATAAAGTGGAAGAAATGAAGATCTACCCTACTGCACATGTCCCATGATTTCCCCGCGACTCACTTGGAAAGATAGAGTTCAGAGAGGTTCTTGAGGGCACATACTGACGGCGGCACACACTCCAGCTGGTTGTCATTCAGGAAAAGAACTTCCAGAGAATCCCGCAAGATTGCAGGAAACTGAATAGGACACACTGCCAAAAGAAAAGAGCCACAGAAGATGAGCACTTCACCATAACCACATAATGTAGAATTAAAATCCCTGGAGACTAATGGATGATCACTGATGACTGCGGTAGTAACTCTAAAGCTAATATTACTGACGAATAGGGCTGGGCGGTAAGACTGGTATGTGGGCCTACTATGAGATGATAGAAAAGTGTCCACATTCGCACAACCATTACTGTAGGACTGCTTTGCATTATTACCTCGCAAAAATACAAATTATCTTTTGGTTTGCATTACCAACCAAAAAGGATCAAATAATGAAATAAGATGAAGTGTCTTACATTTAATTTAATGCATTATAATAAACACAAACATGGTTCAAAACTGCACATGATTACACTTCTGTTCTCTTATGATCACCAAGGCTGCATTTATTGAATCAAAAATACAGTAAAAATATGATTGCAAATTTCAAATAACTGTTTTCTATTGTAATACATTTAAAAATGTATTTTTATTCCTGTGATGCAAAGCTGAATTTTCTGCATTATTACACCAGTCTTCAGTGTCACATGATCCTTCAGAAATCATTCTAATATGCTGATTTTCTGCTCAAGAAATGTTGTAAATTGTATTAAGTATTGAAAACATTTGTGCTGCTTAATGTTTGTGAAAGCTGTTATACATATATTTTAGGGATGCTTTGATGAATAGAAAGTTCAAAGGAACAGAATTTATTTAAAATAGAAATCTTCAGTTTTATTATAAATATATTTACTGTCATTTTTGATCAATTTAATCTGTCCTTTTTTAAGTAAAAAGTTAAATTAAAAAAGCTGTACAAAAATATTGTGATACAAGTTTTTATTTAATAATATAAGATTTTGGTCAAACCGCTGAGCCCTATTGGCTAAAAACACTTTAAATGAACTTAAAATGTGAGTCTCCCTTTTGGTTGAAAAAAATATTTTGGATCAATTTGAAAGGGCTTTATTTTAGATTCTGATGCCATTACTAAAACAATCCAAACACTTGTCACAAGCTCAACAAAACAGCATTACCATGGTGATATTACTCTAGTTCTAAAGCCAGGGCAGTTTCTCTGTGGTGAGTTTGGTAAACTCCCTTCAGGGCTGGTAAAGCCATAATTACAGTGTGAAACTGTAACGTGCCATGGCAACGTAACCACAGTGTTTGAATGTACTGTACCTGGCTCTGGGTCCCGTCTGTGCCACGTAGTGAAAAAGGCCAGTTTCCTGGTTTTGGTCTGCTCTCCTGTCCTAAAATAACATTCAGAGCACTCCATTTCAGATATTCACAATATATATGTCTATATTCAACCACAATGACTGCAAAGATCTATTAGTGATCTAGAAGTGCTAGAAGAGCATTTTGTTCTAGAAAATCATATGTGCCAAATAATAAGGCAGTATCACATGTATCCTTTGTAGAGAAGGCAATCCCACAATGCATAATGTGCACTGATTATTACTATACATATAATTTATTCAATAAAGAAAAGGTATCTAGCAAACAAATACAGACTGTTTGACCTATATGTTATCTATTACAGTTTCACAGCATTGTCCAAAAGAGGTTATCATACAAGGCATAATTATGAACAGCCTTCAGATTGGTAATGTGCCAATGGATGCATTAAAATGCAGCATATGGGGTTTTGGAACAGAGCCTTTCTGTCTGTATATATTCATATATATGTGTGTGTGTAAGTTTTGACCTACTTCCCCAGTTGGTTTCTGGACAGGTCTAGTGTTCGGAGACGAGAGCATTTCCATTTGTTGGGAGTGGGCAGAGTGGAGATTTGGTTCCCACACAACTTCAGAGAGACAATGGCCTAAAACACACACAGTTATCTTTGTGACGCACACACATGACGCATCATTGCTAGGCTGATCCATTAAGTAATAATGCAATAAAGTAATTTTGCAAGTGTGGGATTACTTGCTAGCAGATTTATCTGCTGTACATTTTTTTATACAGAAGCTGGGAAAACTTGATGCCTACTACTCTCAAAAGACTACAAAAAATGCCAAAATAAATAAATAAAAAATAAAAAGGAACAAAATAATAAAATATTCAGTAATAAAATTAAAAACAATACAATAGAAAAAACTAAATCAAAAGACAAATAAGAATAAAATAAATCATAAAATACAACAAAACAATAAAATAATTCAGAATAAAAAAAAAGAATATTAAAATAAACAGTAATCAAATCATAAATTAAAAATTAAAAACAAAAACAATAAAACAAAACAGGAAAATGTGAATGGTGTTATCCAAAGGAAAGCTTGCCGTCACAACGCTAGAAAGTTGTGTGAGATTGCCAGAGCATTGCTATGAAGTTGCTAGGGCATTCTGGGTGGTCTGTGGTCCAAGTCAAAGGAGCCCACACTCAAGTCTCAATGCAAGTCCATGTGCTTTTTTTTTTGCCAATTTTTTTGCACACCTCTCCTCAAGCTGCATGAACAGTAATAACAGTGATGCTCACCTTGTCCTAGACATAATATATGCATCTCAACAGTTTTTGTTGTGTGTTAGTGTGAAGTGTGCTATCGTAATACGTCATTTTTGACTAGCACTTCACTGTTTAATCACTATCTTTGCTCCGAGACGGCATAAATATTTGGTATTTAAAGAGCAGAGATTTTAAAGTCAAACTGTTAGAGCATTAAATTGATTTTTAAATAAAAAAAAAGTTCCCTTCTTCCTTATACACTTTCTTAAGCTCTTTAGTTTGCAATCTCGATTTCTCACTCTGTTGTTAGCTTTGTGTTGACATCTTGCCAGTTAGCTTGCAAAACTCAAAACTATAAAATCCCCACCTAAGCTGTTCTACTGTACGTTTGTAAACACTTTATGACACACTTGGTGTCTTTCAAGCTTACTAGTGCTTACACTTTTTCTCTGATTAATTGGTATCTGTCACCATGAAGGAGATACAGAAGGAAAACCCACAATCAATCAGTGCTACAAATGACCTTTAAATGTGAGAACAGCGCCACCATGAGGTAGAAAGACCAAAGAAATGGGTGGACTGAGTGCTGTATAAAAGAAAACAAAACTAATTTGTCATATTACAGTAATCAAATTAACTAGAACAATGGGATTGCAAAGTACAACGTCCAGACAAATGCACTCTTTAGTCACTTTAGTCAATAGTAACTAATATTTCTTATTTTGTTGTGGACATGTTCTCGTTCGATTCACCCTAACATGGTGGGTTCACAATAGTTGAGTTGTAACCAGGCATCTGTGGTTGCTCCTTACCTCCAGCTCAAATATGTAGGAGGGCAGCTCCTTCAGGACGTTCTCAGAGATGTCCACCTCCCTCAGATGAGTCTTCCAGAAGATGGAGATGGTGTCAGGAAGAACCTCGATCTGGTTGTTTGAAGCTTTGCAGACTTTCTGTGGGGTAAAATTGTCCCTGATTATCATCACGCAAACAACACATAACATGGTATTTAATGAAGCACTATCTAAATATACCATGGTACTATGGCATTCATCTAACTCAAAATACAATATTGTATAATTTATGCAATACTATTTCCTGTAATCATAACTGTTAATTACTGCTTTGTAAAAAAATGTTAAATACATTTATACATTTAACTGCATTAAAATGCACCTTTTAAGTTCCATATTTATTTTATTTGTAATATTTTGGTCCTCTAAAAGAAATAGAATAAAAAAAATAATAAACTATAAACATAAAAAACAAAACAAAAAAATAAATAACAAAAATATAGAAAATAAAATATAGAACAAAAAAAAAACATATAATAAGAAAAGAAATAATTCAAATAAATAATAAACTAAAAATAAATAAAAGATTAAAAAAAAAATAATAAAAAAAAAATAGCTAAAAAGCTAAAAATGTAGATTCTCAAGCCCTGCAGACTGCACTAAACGTGTGTGTTCAGACTGAGTTCGCAGCGATGACACACCAGAGGACAGGCCCAGGGATCCGGGAAGCTGGTGAGTTTGTTTCTGTTGACATTGAGAGAGCTGAGGACCTTCAGACAGTGCAGTATGGAGGAGGGAAGATCCGTCAGGCAGTTATCGGACACGTCCAGCTCCTGCAGCTTACGGAGGCCGATCCAGTTAGTGCCTGCAGCAGAAAAACAGCTGTTAGTGCGGTCATACTAATACAGATCTGCCATGATAACCACTTTAAAACAGTGCAACAATGAACAGCCATTCAGAGTAACTGTATACTTGCTGTATTCATTACATTAATTAAATAAATAAATGAGCAAAATCAAGGCCAAAAAAATATATATATATTAGATAATTAAGGAGTGCTTAAAAAGTAGGTAGTAACCATATACATTTCCAGAAAGTATTTCACGTTAACCAATCACATCTGAATATGTTAGGGAAAATAAAATATTTAAGCTAGTGCTGTTCATTATGAAGAAAGCTTGTTCCACATAAAAGACATTTTGGTTTTGAGGTTGGTATAAAATTGTAAAACAGATATACAGTTATACTATTATATAATACACTTAAGCCATGTTTATCTTAATTGACTTCCATCATTAATAGTCTGATGAAAGGAAAATAATGTCTGTTAAGGAGCAGGAAACAAACATTTTAATTTGAAATACAGACCCAGTGTGTGTTTGTGTGTGTACCGTTAGGGATGTTGAAGAGGCTGGTGAGTTTGTTCTTTGCAGCAGAAATCAATTGCAACTGGCCGAGGTGAAGCAGACCGACAGGGAGACACTCCAACTCATTCTCACAGAAATTCACATGAGTTAATCTACAGAGAAAAGAGGAGTTATTCGCGAGAGAAAAAGTCGAAGGCCCTGACAGTATCTGCAGATGTTTTTCACATTTTATGTGCTGAATTTGGGGCAAAACATTTGGATTTAACATGATAAAACACATACCTACTGATTATTACATTCAACTTGGTCCCACTTTAGCATGTGACCAAGAGTCTTTGAAATTCTCAATTGTTTCTCCTAGACAGAATTGAGGCCGAATGGAGATTTTTATTTACTGTACATGTCCTTCTTTTCAGATGTTTCTCCAGAGACAGTAAGTCATAGCTGTAAAGACCAGCATATTGTTGACCAGCTTAACCAGCTAAGTTTTGCTAACTACACTGGTTCACAAACTAAACAGCACTAGACCAGCCTTATAATTCAAAATTTAACAATTGAAAATTCGAAATATTGCATGGGCAATTACCTGAATAAAATAGGTTTTACTGTAGATAAATTATTACAACCGATTTATAAAAAATAAAAAAAATACAACTAAACAGAAATACTGAAAATAAAAATAAAAAAATCTGAAAATAAAAGTGACTTCAAAATATTAATAAAAAGGTATATAAATAATCCTAAAACAACACTGATATGAACTTCTGATCAGAACTTTTTGCAGAAACATCTGAAATTTATAATTAAGAGGATGTGATGAATATGATAAGAATATTTGGTAAGGATATTTTTAGTTGCATTATAAAGAGTGCACTCAGAAAAGTAATTTTATCTAGTCAAAAAAAAAAAAAAAAAAAATCAAGCTTGAGTATAACAAAAAACTGACTAGAGTGATTTTTCCAGATCTAAAATGTGTTGATGTTCCTGGATTCTCTGTGTGATTTTGACCTGTGTGTGGAAGAGTTACAGACCTGCTGCAGATGATCTCCTGTGATGACTTTGGGGTGGGAAGCTCTCGGAGCTGATTGTGGGAGAGATTGAGCGAACGCAGGTGTATCAGACCCCAGGGCACCACAGACGGCAACGAGCATAGACAGTTATGAGACAGATCCAGAACTGTGATCCGAGACGATACGTCCATAAACCAGTCCAGATCCAACCAGGGTAGCTTCCGTCCTGACCAATCAACATGGACAGCCTGTGGACGAGGAAAGTGAAACTCTGTGGGATTTTCCTGACACCGAGTTAAAGAAGTCATGATTAAAGAATCATTGTGAAATCAAATTGGTATTGATCATCATAATACATTACTACTGTGAATGTTGACAGTCCACCATTTTTATAAACACTAAATTGTGCAGTTTAGCAATTAATAAATCAATTATTATATTTTAATAAAATATAACAATCAAATATAAAAAATATATTAAAATATAATATAATGTAACTACATAAGAAAAATATTAAAAATACAGAACACATACATTCATAATAGTACAGAAATATTATAATAATATGATATATAAATATAATGCAATTTAATATAGCAAAAATGAAAACGTAAAGGTAACATTAACAACAATAAAAAGGTAACATTTTATTTAGATGATTCTACTACCTGTAAATAACTTTGCAACTGCATTTCAACTTACCTTCATTAAAGTATTAGTAGATTGTCTTTTTAACACTATTTTAATGTTCCCCAGTCTACTAATACTCTAATGAAAGTTACTGTAGTTGTCATTAATTGACATGTAGTTGCAAATTAATGAGAGTTAGTTGACAGTCAATTTAGTACAATTATTTATTTGCTTATGAACATTACATATTACAACAAATGATAGCCAAAAAAAAAAAAAAGAATAAAAAACAGATCAAATGAACAAATGCGAATAATATAATTGGATATCTAATGCTAAAAATCGATCTGTGTTTGGGTTAGATTGTTTGGGTTGTGTAAAATCATTAGAATTATGACTTCCAAACTCATAAGCAGGGACTTTCCAGGAGGATGTGAAGTGTTCTGTGGCTAGACTTATTTTAAAACAATAATTAAAAGAACACTTCTTGTATAATTATTGTACAAAATGCACATATTTATAAACTCAAATTAATTAAGAATCGAATTACATGAATTTCTGTAGCTCCTAGCTAAACTAGCTCCTAAAATATACACTTTTGGAATATACAAAATTTTGGATATTATTTGTAAAGTATATTGGTAGTGTTTATGCACAAGTATCAAGTTTTGCCAGTGTGTGTGTGTGAAAAAGGAATACATTTACAAAAGAGGAACTAGTACTGACTGTAAAACTTCTGTAAAATAAACCCGCAGCATTGTTCATGAGTCCAGCGCTGATCTTAAAATAATTCGGTCAGTCAAGAAGAGTGTGAATCAGTCTCACCTGCAGCGGTCTCCCATCCGCAGGCATGTCTTTGTCCTGCAGGAGGCGCTGTCTGAGCAGCTGCGAGCTGAAGTCTGCGTGATCCATCAGCGTGTACGAGGAGAAACCAGCTCCATTGTCTAGCAGAAAACATGCGATCTCCTTATTTCCTGAGTGGAGAAAATAAACTTCAGTTAGACCAGGAAGAACTTTTGCTTTGTTTCTCCACACCTCTGTGCTGAAAGAGGAAGTGTGTGCAGTGGAGGAAGTGCATGTGCGCTGGATCAAAGAGGGAAACCTGAACACGGTCAAAATTCCCCTGCTTTCTCAGTGTGCAGTTCATGATGATAAAGTATTATTTGACTCTAGATAGATAGATGGATAGATAGATAGATAGATACACATCAAAACTCATTAAAAAATTAAAACTCACATAAAAAAAGCATAAGAATGACTTCAAATCACAGACAAGTGACAACCATCTGAGGTCGACATGCTGGATTTTCTTCACATAGCAGCAAAACGGACTTAAAACACTCACTTGGTCATTTATGGTCATACTGTAAATGGTCTACTTCTGTACATGTTCACTTACAATCAAATCAAAACATTGTGCTTTTGTAAAATAAAATTAAAACAAATAAGAGTGTTCTTTTTGCTGTCCCGGTCTCTGAAAACTTTTTTTCTGAAGCATGTCTCAAAATTGAAACAAAACTCAGCAAATAATGTCACACAGACATGAGCAAAATATCTTTATAAACGTGTAAGCGTGTTTTTAAATAATTAAATCAAAAACAAAAAGAGATGTCAGTCATTCTTGTGTTAGTTCATTATCCGCTAATGTGAACACCTACTGACAGCGAGCTCAATTCAAATGCTAATTCTGAGACTATCCATGCAAACAGCGTCAACGCCCAAACAATAAACTTACAAAATAGGTTTTACATAATGTATATAATCAACATTTTAGAGTTTGAGTAAATGAGTAGTCCATAAATTTAATTTGATTATGCTCCTTGCAATGCATCATGGGATTGTAGTTCTTTTCCTCACTAAATCCGTTTAGTACAGTCTTGTACCTTTGATTATAAGCAAAAAATTTGTAAACAAAGTTTGTAATGTGAAATAATCGATAAGCAGAAGCCTACAGTACCTGCCTGCGCTGCAGCATACAGGGGCAAACCAGTGATGATGGCAAACTCTCCTGAATTTACTGCGCAGTCCTCGGCGTCAGCATTGTATGTATAAACCAGCAGCTTCACCACCTCTAAATGACCCTGCTGGCACGCCGTAGCCAACATCCAGTTCAGCAGATCCTTACGGACACACGGGCCTAAAGAAAAAGAAAGTTGTTTCAGAGGTGGAGCAAATTATTATGATATACAAAATACAAAAAAATAAATAAAATTGAATCATCGAATCATATCTTTGTCGGGCGGATACCTTGTATCTTCATATTTCATGTTTTATTTATTTTTGTATGAATCATTACTACTGGTCAACCTTTACGTCTGTCCATGGGTTTTGTAAATATTTAATCAATGAAAAGTTTTTAAAAAAAGAGCAAGTGTCTAAACTGTACAACTCCATTGGATCCTCAAACTGTCTGTAAAACCTAACTTTATTGTGAATGAAGTGACACGTCTTGGACCGTCTCTGCTTGTCCATATTTATACTGTATATAGCCTGTGCAAAGCACTTTTATAAACATGAGATTTTGTCCAAATGACTAAAAAAAACTAAGTTGATGAAAACGTGATGCAATGCACTTACTGCGGCCATTCTAATGTCTGACAAATCTCTGTTATTCATTGGTCAAAAACGTTGGAACTCCAGTTGAGCTTGATTTTGGTAAAATGTTAATATAATTACATGCAAGTTTCTTACCATATATGAAACCACAATATCAACTTTGACAACATATTGTTTAACTCTTAAAAAAAAAAACTTTTTTTTTCCATTTCCTGAAAAGTAGCAGTTTAGGACGTACAAGGTTTGCGCCCGACAGTGACGATATGCAATAAATCCTGGAATGAGCATTAAAAAAAGTATATAGAGTAAATATTGATTTCACGTTGACATTAATGTCAGCATGAAACACAAGTTGTTATAGTCTTTTCTTCCATATTGTGACATATATTCGAGTGAAACAGCTTTTCGAACAAGAAAAATTGGAGGGTGGGACTTGAGTTTCTCCATTGGGGGAATTATTAGAGGGTTGGATTGATGTGGTTTGCTATTGGTTGATCTCATGTGAGTGACAGGTTGCCCTGCTCTTGCGCCAATAAACAAATCATCAGAGAAAAGAAGAGATGTCACTGCAAAGGGGAGGGGAAGTTATTTTGATTAAAGATTACGAGCACACAAATAAAAAAAATATGATATGCACAATTTATAATAAATACTGATATATTCTACAAAAAATAAGAATTGACAAATTTCATTTCATGCTGACTTTAAGGAAGTTGATTTTGGTTTCCGCTCACGTGGTATGGAGTCCAGCAGCTCTCGGACCAACACTTGATGTCCGTGATGAGCCGCTAAGACGGCAGGGTTATCTACGCTGGGCTCCTGTGGAACCACAACCCGCGCGTCCTGCAGCAAAAACCGGACAGCGCCCACGTCACCGTTCTGAACCGCCAAACACAGTAGCTCCAGCTACACACACAAACAATACAATTCAGTGTTTCAAATAAAAAACAGGCAATTTGCAAAAAAACATTTACATACCACTATAATTCAGAATCTGTACAAATAAATAAATATTAATAAATCAACTTAAATATTAAGCTCCAGGTGTCTTCTTTTTAAAACACCCCACAAATTTCCACATACTACAAAAGGGCTTAGAAAAGATGACCATTATAGACCATATGTGAAATCACATACACATACAGTATCTAGTTAGACTACAGAAATCAGCACTAGGTGGCAGTAATTCACCTTCACAAATGACAAATTACATCAAATGAATGGATAGTTTGTATTTTTTGTTTCACAATAACGTTCAAAAGTTGGGGGTCAATAAGTTTCTGAAAGAAGTCTCTTATGCACAACAAGGTTGTATTTATTATTTAATTAGAAATACAGTGAAAACTGAAAAACTTTCTTATTAATATAGTTAAAAAAAAGTTGTGCTGCGTGCTTAATATTTAGGTGGAAACTGATATTTTTAAAGGATTGTTAGATTTTGAAATTTTTTTGTAACATTATCGTCTTTACGGTCACTTTTGATAAACTTAATGTGTCCTTGCTGATTAAAAGTATTAATTTCTCTCATGTCCCAAGGTACAGTATATAGAGCATTTAACTAAAAATAAAATCACAGACAAACTGTTAATGTTTTAGATTCATTTAATTGCTACATAACTGTAATAATTCATATTGCCCATCATGAACCTGGTGACCATCCATCATACGATGGTCAGACCATAATTTTGGCCATGTTGAGAATAGAATACAAACACAATTCATTTGTCACACTGGAAACGGAAAATTAAGTAGAGTGGAGCACACTGAACTGTGGGATAGATTTTTTATTAAAGTTTGCCCTGGATGCATATTTTGACAAATGTAGTGGATTAGTAAGAGTAGAACGCTAGTATGCCATTCCAAAAATAGTCTTTCATTTCATTTACAAAATGTGATTTTATTTTAGACGAAACAGCTGTTGCAAAAGTCACATTAGCTTAAATGCAAGTATACACTTCCTCATTCTGTTACTGGCTCACTGTGGCCTACAGAAAATAAACTCGTTCTTTTTTCCCCACTGATCTCTTTCAGTCTCTGAATAAGTGCAATACAATTTCTACTACTAATTCTGCAATATGCAAATTGTATCCAGAATACAATTTTTATGAAAATATCTGGATGATCTATTGCTGTATATTCCCAGAAGATGCAGTATGCAGCAGCACAGCATGCTATACGCAATGCACACCGTTTCAAACCGGCTTTACAGGCAAATGTCGCAGAACTCCTTTCTGAAAGTATTGCTCAGTTCTATTTAAAGCTTAATATATAAGAAAAAAAAAATATGCAAAATATGCCAAAATATATAAAATTAATAAAAAACACACCTTAACTGAATTACTTAAATATAATTAAAAAAATAAATAAAACATTACTTGAACTTCCATGATTCTCTGTGTGACGAATGAACCACAAGTTATGCCAAGTAATTTGATAATCTTAGTTATAAAAGTTAAAAATACAAAATAAAAATGCTTTGTTATATGTGGAATACAAAACATTTTTATTTGCATTTTTTCTTCAATTTTGTGTAAAACCTTTTTGTCTTTTCTAAGTTGCTTTGCAAATGTGTCTGCTAAATTAATAAAGGAAAAAAGTATTTTATTTAATGTCACTTCTTGAGAATTTAACAACCAACGCAAATGAAATCAAATGATAATGTTTAAAATACTTTTTACACCGACTAAACATACAAAGCATTTCATTCTGAGCATACAGTGGGTCAAGTGTTTTAGGGTAACAAGAATATTGAAATATTATATATACACAAATGTCTCATCTCCAAGACCATTGAGCTCAATAACAAACTGATTGCACAGGACTAATGCGATGAGCATAGAGGCAGAAGAGGAGGATCAGATGTGTGTTTGTTAACTGATGGCTGGTTAGGAGCCATTACAGTCACACCATCAATCACTCATGACCTCATTAGAGACCTGCAACAGCATTTACAGAGGAGTATCACAGCGCACTAACTGACCACATGCTGTAATCTCATCTGTAATCACCTCACTGTGAACAAAGCCTTTTAATGGCCCCCAGAATATTATCTGAACATACAATACATTAAGAAACTAACACACCATATGATTAATGTTTTCTACCTTTCTTTTTCAAATCACAGACTAAAACTATTTTTTTTAGTCTCATATACCGGTAGGTACCATAAAATTACATTACCATTGTTTTGCGGTGTATTTTCTAATTGGTTAATTTTCTTCTTATAATAGACAGAAAAATAACTCTTCATAATTAAAGTAAAAAATACAATAAATCACACTTTCAAACAAAGGCGTAGTCAGTTCTAGGTTTCTTGTCCGCAGCTCTGGGATAGGCATTGGGAGTAGAGGGTGACACGGGAGTGGATTTTCAAACCTCTCCCGTCCCACTCCCACAAAAAAAATCCTGTCCCGTCCCAATCCCGGAAGAATGACTCCTATTCCCTCCCACTCCCGTATTGTGTTATTTTTTTTACCGTAATCTGTCAGTTCCAGAAAAATAACTAAAACTGGGTGGTTTAGATGACACGTGCATTCGCAAGGTCTCTTGCTAAGCTCCAGGTGTCTTCTTTTTAAAACATCCCACAATTTCCCACATACTCCAAAAGGGCTTAGAAAAGAATAAAATGAACTAATCCTTTATATTAAGCTATGATAGGAGGAAATATTGTAATTTAGAAAATCACCTGTACTTCTAATGCACGCTTTGTCAAATCCAAATAACTTGAGCTTGTTTTTTTCCTTGCTGCTTTTCAAAACACCTTTTTAGTTTGATTGTTACGCCCACACAAACGACCAGAGCAGATTTACAGGCCAAAACATGTTTTAACATTAAAAACACATTAGTCTACCATTCAGAAATACCTGCTTATAAGCAGCATCGCAGACTGTAAACACATGCAATTGTAGTGTTTTGAGTAGGAGGTCTATGACACGTCGATATACTGTTTTGAAAGCACATAATTAATGTGTGCAGTGTATTTCACACATTGCACCTCGAGGTGAAAACTTAGAAACAAGTGTGAAAAAAACTGTGATGTTTAATATTTGTTAATAGGCTCTTTTCTTTTAGTACTGTATTGTCTATGGAAGACATATCAAGGGTTTCACTAGAAGCACGTTTTTATGCTAAGCCAAGCCGGATACTGGACCATTGCTCAAATTTAGTTGATTTGAAATTTTTAATTTATTTAAAAAAAAACAAAAAAAAAAACACCCTAATCTTCAGTATTAAACTTTGGAAATGAACTCATCGTGCATTGTTTCTGCTCTAGACTGATACATAAAATCATGCAATTTACATTTATGCATTTGGCAGACGCTTTTATCAAAAGCAACTTACATTGCATTAAAGACAAGTTACACATTTTTTTAGTTCATGCATTCCCTGAGAATCAAACCCTTGATGACTTTTCACTCTCAACTGTCTGAGCTAAAAGAACGTGTTATATTTTTAAGCACGCATTTACAATAAAGCACCACTGCCAACCACCCACAACAACCTAGCATAGCATCACAGTGGTGAGTTTTACTCACAACCCCAGTTGGCTGCACATCAATTACCGTGTTATGAGTGAACGGCAAGTTTATTTTATGAGTGGTTGCTAAAATACATTTTACTTACAATGTGTAACTAAAACGATCAACTGTGCTAGTGGTATTGCATTTCGATTTAGAACATTTTACATGAGCAGCAATTAAAAGTTAAAAGCGATTAAAAGAATTTGGCATTGGCCTGATGAATCATGAAATATACATTTGTTTGTTTGCCTGCTTCTTTGGCTATTTTCATGTCGAAAACCACATTTGAGTAATTAAAAACATTTATAGTATCAAATTAATTCTATACATTCAAATATTTATAATTAATTATAATTCGTTATGATTTATTATAAATATCTTTTGAGCTAATTTGCTACAACGATATTTCAAAAAACATGGATTTATTGATGATAAACATAAATCTGGTAAAATGTTACCTGTTTCTTAACGGTTTCATTTATGTATGACTACACATACACAATACACAAATCTTAAATATAGCCCTAAATATTGTTTTGAGTGTAACAGCTTCCAAAGCACAACATATGCTGGTCCTAGAGCTGTTGAACTTCACAATACACAGCTTCCCTTCAGTGTATATGTCATTTTTCAGTAAAACATAAAAGCACCAAGTGAGAAAATGATCAAACTCACCCCATCCGGTCCCTCTCCGCTGTTATTCTCGCAGGAAAGACGGATTAGCTCGCGTGCCCTCTGGTCCTCTCCATCAGTATAGGCCTCTTGGATGTTCTTCAGAGTGGGCGACTGACTCAGAGAATGGCTGCCAACCGCTGACTGCTTGGCTCCCATCTCCGGAACGCCTGCAATTGGGGCATAGCCACCACAAACAAACCGTATACTCAGTAAAAGAGAAGGAATCTTAGCACAAGCTCACGCTATAGCAAAGATGACGCGATGGGAAATGAGCCCCAGATACAGGAGGAGAGGGAGCAGCCGGGAATCAGGTCAGCCTCATAAAGAATTCACATGCCTTTCCCCCCGGACTGGTGAGGGTGTATTTGCGGAGCCGTGCTTTTCCACGTTTACCTTTGATGTAAAGAGCACCTACTCTGGGCGAGAGTGAGATCGGGAAGATAGTGATGCTCACGAGTACATATGCATATTAAACGCAAGCATGCAGCTCTAATAGCAAACAACAAAAGCAACAGTCTGGACACAAAACACACTCAAAGTCAAAAAAGGCATGTATATTGGTAGTTTGCATGAAATAGTTAACATGCTCTGTGGTGTGACATGCTAAACTACATCTAAAGCTTTTTAAATGGCATTTTGATCATTCTTTTGTAATTATTAAGCATGTAGGTTTGCCACCTGTTTTGTTTTACAAACTAAATGAAATATTTTGTACTTTGAAAAATCTATTTGTCACATTACAAGACATTTTTAAATGAACTAGATAGACAGAACGATAGACAGAATAGTTGAATAATAGAACAATAGACAGGCTGATAGACAGAATGACGGACAGGCAGAGAGACAAAACGATAGACCGGCAGATAGACAGAGCGATGGAGAGAACGATAGACCGGCAGATAGAAAGGCAGGTAGACAGAACGATGGACAGGCAGATAGACAGAACGGTAGACAGCAGATAGACAGAACAACAGACAGACAGAGAGACAGGCAGAGAGACAGAACGACGGACAGGCAGAGAGACAGAACGATGGAGAGAACGATAGACAAGCAGGTAGACAGAATGATGGACAGACAGAGAGACAGAACGATGGACAGCAGACAGAACGACGGACATACAGAAAGATAGAACGATAGACCGGCAGATAGACAGGCAGGTAGACAGAACGATGGACAGGCAGATAGACAGAGTGATGGACAGAACAATAGACAGCAGATAGACAGAATAACGAACAGACAGAGAGACAGGCAGAGAGACAGAACGATGGACAGAACGGTAGACAGCAGACAGAACGATGGACAGGCAGATAGAATGATAGGCAGGCAGATAGACAGAATGGTGGACAGGCAGATAAACAGAACAATAGACAGGCAGATTGAAAGAATGATAGACAGGCAGATAGACAAGCAGATTGAAATAACGCTGGACAGAATGATAGACAGGCAGATAAACAGAACGTGGAGAGACAGATAGACAGGCAGATAGAAAGAACGATAGACAGGCAGATAGACAAGCAGATTGAAATAACGCTGGACAGAATGATAGACAGGCAGAATGGTGGACAGGCTGATAGACAGGACAATAGACAGGCGGATAGACACAACGGTGGGCAGGCAGGTAGACAAAAAGGCGGACAGGCAGGTAGACAAGCAGATAGAAAGAATGGTGGAGAGAATGATAGACCGACAGATAGACAGAACAGTGAACAGGCAGATAGACAGAACGATAGATACGCAGATAGACAAAACGGTGGACAGAATGATAGACAGGCAGATAGACAGAACCAATAGACAGAACCAAGACAGGCAGATAGACAGAACGTTAGACAGAAAGACATATTTTTATTGGATTAAACTGCACCTTTAATATTTTTTGTTAATATCTATGGGTAGATCATCAGCTAGACCAGTGTTTCCCAACCCTGTTTATGGCGGCACACCAACACTGCGCGTATTCTTTGTCTCCCTAATCAAACACACCTGATTCAACTCATCAGCTCATTAACCCATCTGATTATGAGCTGATGAGTTGAATCAGGTGTGTTTGATAAGGGAGACAAAGAATACGCGCAGTGTTGGTGTGCCGCCAGGAACAGGGTTGGGAAACACCGAGCTAGACAGTAAATGGGAGTTTTATGATATCAATCCAAGAGGCAAGTGAAGGTCAAATCAGTCAATCCCTCCTATTATTCACATTAGTTCATCGAGCCCTTTAACATTTATCTGGTGAATGTGGCCATCAGCAGATGCTGCTCCATTAACATCAGGTCTGCTTTGATGTAAAGGAGCCGGACCTGCGGGTAAGTGCCGGTATGGCTGTGTGCTTTAATACAAAAGGCTCATATGAATAATTGAGAACATTTTTCTGATGACGAGAGGCTGGAGAAAGCCTAAGGGAGGGTAACCATTAGAACAAATCCAGCCTGCATCAATACGGTCTCAGCTCACGTATCGCCCAGACCAAATCAGCCTGGAGGAGAAACCAAAGCCAAGGCAATAGCTTCGTTCTGAAACCAGCAAGCTGACAACATAGACAGATTTTAAGGTATTTAAGATGCTCCTAATGTCAAGGAAAGATGAGCATTAACACAGTTCAACTTGTTGCAATTCCAAATTCGCTTGTCACCTTAAATCATTGATTGTAAATGAAAAATGAACACAAAAAGCCCAGAGAAAAAGTTCATCCAAAATTGTAGACAAAGTGGGAGAGTTGTAGGATAAGAATACACATATTTCAATACTGATTTTTATAATAAATTCAATAAAATGTATTGTTAAGTTTGTTTTAATCTAATATTTATACTTTATTTTATTTTATATTTCAATTACCAACATCTTTTTTTATTGCTTTAGATAAAAACAACAATGCGACAAACATACGGATGGATAGAAAGATAGAATGATGGATAGACAGAATGATCAAATAATTAACCGACAGAACAATAGATATGTGTGTAAAAGGTAAAAATGACCTTAATTGATCTATTTGTGTAAAGATAAAAATAAAGAGAGCTCACGGTCAACATTGGGATGAGCAAAAGGTTGAATATTCACAATACAGTTGCAATGATTTTGCTGGCTATATGAAATCAAAAGATGTTTTAATAGCATCTCCAATTTAAATTTCAGCTTGATTTCCCCTTCATGATTTCTAAGAGGGAGAATTTGCAAAATAAGTGTTCAAATACTTATTTTCCTCACTGTAATTAATGAAAATACGCAAATATCAAGATATGTTAAATGTATTCAAACCCTTACAAATATCAGTATTCAACTCTAGATTTGATAATGCAAACCTCTTAAATTTTAAATAATATGTATTGTGAAAAGAACTATACTATTAAGACACGTATAAAGGGATAGTTCACCCAAAAATGAAAATTCTGTCATTAATTACTAATTACCCTCATGTTGACTTTTGTTAATCTTCAGAACACAAATGATGATTTTTTCGATGAAATCTAAGAGCTTTCGGTCCCTCCATTGCCAGCTATGCAACTACCACTTTCAAGACCCGAAAAGGTTGTTGTCATCATAAGTGATCCATGCGTGACTCAAGTGGAACTTCATTTGTGTTCCTAAGATGAATAAAAGTCTTGCGGGTTTGGAACGACACAAGGATGTGTAATTAATGACAGAACCCCCTAAACACCCATTTACATATAAATAAAAAGTGTTAACACTTACTCAACCTCTGCTAACTAGATCAAAGGCCTCCAAATTGAACTTTTTTCATTACTTTCACCATATTTTATTACCACTTCATTCCCTTAAACAAAAAAAAATGCTAGGCATAAGAAAGTATAAAGAGTCAATGAACGGTTTTCCACACTATCACTTCTCGTTAAACCCAATTCCCACAATGAACACTGACCTGAAACGCAGGAAAGAACCAAGACATCCACAATCCAAACATGCCGAGCGCTGTCAGCTACACATACCTTATCATTCTGCACGGATCTATCCGGCAATCATCTCATTACTGTCCGTCACAAATCCACAAGCTTGAAGTACATCCAGTACCTGGAGCTTAAACCTGACTATAGAGCAGAAAGATGCTTCACAGAACGAGAATCCCGTCTCCTCCCTCCATGCTGTCCTTAATGGCAAGGTTATCTTACACTGCAAACACATTAAAGAGTGAAACCCAACCCACTCTGGCCTGCTGCTGTGTCTCTGTCCCTCCCAAGAGGACCTCAGATTGCGTTTGCAGCTAGCTCAAGGCGCACTAAGCCAGATTAGCACATTGGCTTCTTTCTACAGCATGTGTTACCATTACACAAGACCAGCGCTGCTCAGACGACATACTCAATCACACACAGACATGTGACGGGACTCAGACATGAGCCACGCTGCTCTAACACACACCGATGGATGCACGCGAAGTCACTGTTGCTAATGGCAACGGTGTTGCTGATGCTGAGCCGGCAAGGAAAAGGAAACCCAACACCTACGGCATGAGATTTCAGCTCTGGAGGGATATTGACTGTTTTTCAGGGGATGCTTACTTCATCTGTTTTCCGGCAGAATGCAACACAGTGCAACCCAGAAATGATATACAGTGGTTTGTGAAAGTATTCACACCCATTAAATTTATTTGTCGCATTTTATGTTGCAGCATTATGTTAAACTTTACACCAATCTACACTCCATATTCACCATTATAACAAAGCAAAAAATTTTACTGACTGTAGAGCTCAGAGACAGTATCAAAGCACAGATTTGGGATGACTACAAAATAAATGGCAGAAAATCGCCAAATGCGGGTGTGCAAAGCTTTTCGCATCATACCATAAAAGTAGCTTTAAAGGTGCTTTAACTAAACACTGAGTTAAGAGTTTGAATACTTATGCAATGTATTTGATTAAATTTTTCCTTTTTAATAAATTCGCAAAGCTGTCACAAAGTGCTTTTTTTGCTTTGCCATTATTATGGCATATGAAGTATAGAATGATGTGAACAAAAAGTCATTTGAAGTAGTTAAACATAAGGCAGCAACTTTTGCAAGAAGTCACTGTATATTACATCTATAGGGATGGCCAAAGATGAATATAGTTCATTGGACTGCTAAATTAATGTTATAATTGGCTGAATGCCAGTCAAAAGTTGAGGCACATGTGACTACATTTGTAAATGTAAAAAACATTTTAATCAAAAGGTTTAAAGGAGTGGTTGATTGCGATTTCACTTTTTTCATTTTAAATAGTGTGTAATGTTGCTGTTGGTGCATGAACAGTATCTGCAAAGTTACAGCGCTGAAAGTTCAATGTAAGCAGAGATATTGTCTTTTAAAAATCAGGAAGTTAATGCCTACAAAAACGACTTGAATGGGACTACAACGGGTTTTTATATGTAACTAACCCATACGGTATCAATCCTTCCTCCGGAATATGCAAAAAAGGGCATGGCCATATTTCTGCGGCTCATCGAAAGTGTGTTGTGTTCACCCAGCTGTCAGGTCTTCTGTGTTCAGGCTTCCCACGGACGTACAATTTATGTTTGACTATGTTCCTGTAAATTACAATCGTAATTTAGCTCTCTGTGCTGCGCATTTGACGGAAGACAGCTTCCAGAATCTCCACGAGTTCAATGCCGGATTCAACAAGAAACTGTTACGAAAACATGAAGCAGTTCCAGTTCTAAATTAAAAAACAATGTATTAGTTCAACATTCTTGAAGTAAAATCATTAAAAGCCTTCCTAAAAAAAAATAGTGCTTGAGCGTGAACAGCAACAACATTCCAATGTGTAAAATGCATGAAAGCTCAAATAAAACCAACATAGAACCGCAATGTTGCTTGCACAGCGATCAATAGAACCGTTAGGTGAAGCGGTCATAGCCGTGTTTTATCGTGAATAAAGCACAGCTCTAGACCAATCAGAATCAAGGATTCACCGTTTTATAAACATTATTAATTTCCTAATATACAATTTATTTATAATTTCTGTCATCAGAGAAGAGAAGACAAAGCAAGAGGGAAGGGAAGTTATTTCTCTATATGAATCTGTGGTCAACCTTGAATTAATCAGTATCCAGATTTGACTAAAGGGTGAGAGCTGAATGCAAATATTGAATAATGCAAATGAAATGCAAGCACACACCCCAACCCCACAATCAAACTTGAGTACATGTGAGAGGAAATGACAAGCAATGCAATAAACACCTATCTGAAGTAAAGCTGGGTTTCAGTTCATATTTCTAAATATACTGTTCAGACTGTGAAGTTCCTTGAACCAGAACTGCACTACTGATGTTGTTTAAGGTTTCAGAGGGGTGAAATGAACAACTAAAAAGGAACACACACATGCTGCTTCTTACAAGGTACACTCGGCCGAATTGAATTCACTCTTAGTATCACTATATCAGTTCCTTACTTACATGACACAGTGAAGTCGCTGGTGTTTCTCTCAGAGGGAAATATTAACCTTTATAGTGCTATGATTATACAAATTAAATGAATCCACAAACTGCCAGACTTCTGTTTCTGCACTGTCTGACAATTTGTAAAACAATGAGGAAGTTTCTCTGACTTCAGTATGTCTTCACAGAGAAAAATGTCGCTGTTTTTACAGTTTGTTAGAGGATCTGCTATGAATCACTGTCAAAGTGATGTTCTGGAGACGTTACAATTTTAATATTTTTTTGCAAGTACTGCCAGACCAAGTGCCAAATGTGCCAAATTTAGAGGGAAAACTATTAAATAATGAATTAAAAAAATATCGTAAGGTTTAGTGATATAATCTAAATAATGAATGAATGAATGAATAAATTATTAAAAATAAAAAAATATTAATGTATAATAATTTAAAAATAAAAAGTTATATTTAATTAAAAAAAAATCATATACATCAAAACAAAATGAATAAATGTAATATTTTAGAACAATAATTTAAAAATAAGTTAAAAATAGACATTAATTATTTAAAAAAGAATATATAAATAAACAAGCAAACAAACTTTACTGTGTCCTCCTGTGAGAGCTTGAGATTAATTTCGGACCCTGTTAAATGTAGAAAGGTTTCTTACCATCTTGCTCCTCCATGCTGCTGGTGATGCCGCCTGGATCTGCAGTCTCTCTGACGTTCCAATATGACATATTTCAGGATAAAAGCTGCAGTTTCATTTTAAAGATGTCATCATTGATTGAAGATCTATGAAATACCCCTTCAGGAACAGATTGGGAGACATCCTTCAATTTGCTTGTCTTACAAGTGAACTTGTAAACAAGTGAAAAGGAACAAGACAACATATTGAGTGCAACAGAAGATATCATTTTATAATATTCACTGAATTGTTGCAATACATGAACAACATAAACAACTAAATAAAAAAAATGAAAACTATACCCGTGCAGGTTGTTTAAAAAAAAAAGTTTTTATGAACCATTACTTTTGAAGTCCAATTTTTATTATTTGAATATGAAAATACAGCAACAACAGCAGTGGCATCTGCCACATTTTCATTTGGTTCCTCAAAATGCCAATGCAAACCATCTTTTAATAGATGTCCAATCTATCCAAGTCTGCTGGTATCTTGCTTTCAATTTTAAGAGACATCAGCTGATCCAAAAAACAACTGTCCAATCTAACAATTATTCGACAAGTCTACCACAAGAAACTGATGTGTATCCAGCAAAACCCTTTTCCAGAGCTGATGTGTGTTGTGTGCCAGGGTGCCAGCTAATGACGTGACTCATTTTTCCTAGGCTTGCGGTCATTGGTCATTTGGTTACAAACAAAACAAGCTTTCTTTGGCGAGTTACAGTAGGCTACATTGAATTTTAATCAGTGACCACTGAAATGCTGGTACGGCCAGACACATTTTGAGTCGCATTTTGCAATTAAATGTTTTGAAAGAAAGAATGAGTCCCATATGCAACGTCAAGGAATGTCAAACACTTTAAAATTCCATGGTAAACATTTAGTACCATATCAAAGTACTAGGCTACTGTCAAATGTTCCATCACTGTTACCCAGACATTAACATTTACAACTTATTTTTAGGTAGGAGAGACTGGGGCTATAGCCTATATTTTAAACATCATTTGAAATAGCATGGATACAAACATGTAAGACTTGACTACACTACAGAAGTCATTATTTTATATTTCCATTGTTGGTACCCAAGAAAAAACATGGCCAGCAGGACATATTGACACAACATTGTCAACGGGGTAAGTTGTCACACTAGATTTGCACAATTCATGAACAGCAACAAACACGATTTTGAAACTAGCTAAAAGAAAAATCACTGCTACAGCAACCTCAAATCTACTTATATCTGTAACAATTTGCCTCGGATTGTTGAATAAATGTTACAGTTTACGGTTACAGTTTACAATATCGCACCTCCTCACCTGTAGGCTACTGCAAATCTGTAAAGGCTGCACGCGCACAACGCGCGAATTAATGCACGTTGCAAACCAAACCAACTAGACGTTGTAGGTTGCGTCGCGAAGCATACGGTGTAGATGAGGAATAATTACATGATGTGGTGTCTAGTCAACAACATAATAAGATAGTTTAGTGTAACTTACTTACCACACACTCGAATACATGATACATCCCGTAAAACGTCCGCAGAATAAAGCGAAGCTCCTCAGAAGCTTTCGGTTTGGAAGAGTTTTGTAGACGCTCACGGATCAAAAATGATTTCTACTTCCTGATCTGAGGGACAATCTTTCCTGAGGAGTTGTGAGTCTGCTTCTCATTGCGCGCGCACACACGCTCGCGCTTGTTTTTAAACCTCCTGGGGACTTTCCATAGACTATTGTTTTTCTGTCCATTATATTTCTGTATTGTAAATATATAACCGTCCCTCACAAATTTTACATTTCCAACAATACATTAATAAATATGACACAGGTGTATTTTCCTTGTTGGCTGTCCATATAGGGTGACTTCAGAGATTATTGGGACACGTAGGCTATTTGACTTGGAAAAAGTGTGCCAAACAACCTGAATTCACGGTTTCTGTTATGAAACCTGTTTACATGATCATTAGCGAAACTTGATTTGCCTTGTTTATTTCATCAAGTCAAGTTCCAGCATGTTTCACTATATGTGTGAGGATGTTTTCATAAGTAGTCTAGTATCAAACTACATTATAGGCCTATAAAAGAGGACACATCATAGATTTCTGTTTCTGGCTATGTCAGAGAGGCTGAATCTATTAAAAGTAACATTTTAATATTTTTTTTTTTTTATGTGAAAGTCATATTTAATCTATCTTAGAATGTTTACCGTCTTTTATTTTGCCACTGTTGCAGAATTGTATTCCTTTTGTTTTAGGTTTTATGTAAATCTATTTGGATTTTATTTTTGGAAAACCACATATTACCCGACACTAGATACAGCACTGTATAATAATTTTTTTTTTTTAAACATAATAGATGGGCAGCTTTTCAGAAAGGCCTTGAATTATTTTGTGCATTAGAGTTTTTAACACTTGTTTCTTGTAATAAAAAGGTTTTATTATTATGCATTGTCATGATTATAGCAAAAATAACAGGCCTTTTAATTATTGGGGGCTAAAAAAGGTTGAGAGCCATATATTATCTTTATCAGATCTTGTAAAAACATATTGTGTGTAATTGGCCCTTTGGCCCACTTTTGCGAAAATACACCTTAGTACTAAAGGAAGGGATTGAGTTACCCTCAAATGTTTGTGCCATTACACCTAGATACCTATTTAGGTACTTGTATAGAGAATATTTCGCATCACTTCAACAGATCAAAATGACAATATACAGTTACTTCATTTGATTTTTTGTTTTGTTTTTATTGATCCAGATTCATTTTTTTTTAATCAATAGCTATTTAATAAGTCCAAGTATATTTTAAACAATTAAGTCAATTCACCTGTCATATGATGTGTATGTACATTTACAAAAGGAAATCACTTTGAATGCTAATTATACATTAACATAAGCAGGCCAACACACCATATACCACCATACAGTGCTGAAAATGATTCATCATTTCAATTTGCATTCAGCATCACAAAGTGAATGTAGCAACAGTTAAATCATTTTTGCAGTTGTGTTTGGTGTCAGAGAAGTAGAAATTATTTAAGAGGCGAATTGCAGGACCATTGCGAAATTTCAATCCAAAAACTTGATTTTTACACATAACAGACTATACTTGGTTGCATTTTTGTTATATATTAACAGAAGACCTTTAAAGTCACCATGAAATCAAAATCGACCCTTCTTGGTTTTGATGAAATATTGCATTATTTATTACAAATGATTTATTCATGCACATCATTATTATTTGATTTTTAATTAATGTGCAATCTTTAATCAAAATAACTTCCCGTCCCTCTTGCAGCGACATCTCTTTCTGATGATGTGTTTACTGGCGTGAGGGCGGGACAACCTGTCACTCACATGAGATTAACCAATAGCAAACCACAACCATCCAATCAATTCCAACTGAAAAAATATCAAGTCCCGGCCTAAATTGTTTCCTGTTAGAGAAGCCATTTCACTAGTCACAATAGGGAGGAAGAAATAATGTCGACTTTAAGACCACTAAGAAGAATTGAACCTCCAAATCAAAAGCAAAGCCTGTGAGTATGAGTTCAGCCAGGCAAACATGTATGTGAATCTATTGCAATAACTACATAAAACATTTGTACTTAAGTTCGATATAGTATATTTCTTTATATTACTAAATATTGAGAGATGATGGATGACTTTGCTTGATTTAAAAACATCCAAATTAAATAAAAAAATAAAAAAACACAAACTTTCTTTTAAATCTGTACAGCACATCTACATCAAATAAACAGACTGGTAGAAAATAAGCTGAAATGAGACTGATGGTTAAAGCCAGAGTTTCTTCATCCGTAGACTGATAGATGGTGGAGCTTCAGATCACAGTTTCAGCTGCTCGCTGAGTCTAATAGTGATGGCTTTGACCTCAGTGTACTCTGCCAGTGCATACTCACCCCTGCACACACACACGCATTTAAAAGAAAAAATACATGCATAACCCAAATTGACAGAAAATAAGATTTGAGATTGAGAGTCTGGAAAATGGTCATGATTATTAAACTATGATTGACATTAGGGTACCAAAAGTATCAGCACTCACAGCTCTCGGCCATTTCCTGACATCTTGTAGCCTCCGAATGGAGCTTGAGCATGCAAGGCATTGTAGCAGTTCACCCTGGAGAACAGAAAGAAACATGACCTTTGACCTCACACTGAAAATTCCTGCTCATGTCATTTTTGTATATACTGTACATTGGTGGCCAAAAGTGATGTCCGACCAAGGAAAACTGGCTTCTTTGCACTTTATTCAAACTTTCAATGAAATGATAAATTATAATGATTATAAATTTAGTTTGTATGTTGTAAAGTTGCGCCTTTAGTGTAAAACTAATGTACGAGTTCCACGTTTCAATTGTTTTGATGCAAAGATACATACTGTACAGCTTGCACTCTTTATTCCCAGCCAATATTTCAATAAATCACAGGTATGTGACAGGTATAAGCATATTGTTCATTTAGCTATAATATTATTTTGTGTTGCCCAAAGTGCTTCACAATCACAAGATCAACCACTAATATTGTATATTAGACAATATACTAAAATAATGAAATAAATACAATGAAACAATAAACATATACATAGTAACGATCGACACCAGATTCATGGAAGTTCCCAAATGGAATTTAAAAGTGTTTTTTAATAGCTTTTATAACATAATGGCCAGATGGAGGGAGCTGCAATCAAAGGGGTATTGTTAAAATGGATAAATCTGGTGAGTCTGTTTTGATATTGCTCATGTGATACAAAAACACCCTCTAAATGTGTTTTTCCACCTCAAAACAGCTTCTAAAAACCTGGATGAGAACGCCAACCTCCAATTTCACCTTGAACTGTAAGCCAACGGCTGTAGGAGGCTGGATTGAGAGGTTGTGTGCCAGTAAAGAAATCACATTAATTTTATCTAATGCAAAAAACAAAGTGCAAATGAAAGATTGAAGCCGTGTTCTGCAGTCCGACAAGTCAAAATTGAACTTAGGATGGTGTCAGGTATGTTCGTAGGAGATGACTGGAGTGTTTTAATATTCGTTTAAAGCATGCGTTGCATCCCCAATACCATTGCACCAAATGGTATTGGGGATGCATTTCTGTTGGAAGGATCTACAAAGTTGCTGGTCCTTTGAAAATGGACCAATACTTTTGTTTTATGTATATATCGGCTATAAAATCTAGTTTTGTATTTATTTTTGTACTTGTTATTGTAAATAATATGTTGGTGAATGTTTACACTCTAAAAGCTTCCAAATGAACTGCATGAGTTTGGTGAGTCTCCTACCAGACGGTTCCAGCTTCCAGGGCCGCAGATACGCTCAAGGCACGATCGATGTTACGCGTGAACACGGCTGCCGTCAGGCCGTACTGTGAGCCATTGGCCCTGTCGATCACCTCCTCCTGAGTCTTAAACTTCATGATGCACTGAACCGGCCCGAAGATCTGCAAAACACACACATCAGTGTGACACTAATGCTCAGGCTTTCTACAGGCGCTTAAAGGAATAGTAAACTAAAGTTTTTTTTTTACATTCAACAAAAGTTCTGAGTTATCATGTCTTTCAAGCTCCATAAAGGACAAAAAAAAGCACATACGGTTATTGTATGACTTTTACACTTTTATGATAGCTACTGTATATTAATTTGCAGCCAGATGCATATTTTCAGACAGTCATCTGAAATATATTTATAACAGTATGTGCTGGTCTGATATAGGCTATAGCTCAGGGTTTGTGTTTGTCTGGACCACATGACTGACAGCTGGGGCCTATATCATGAAGCCGGTTTAGGTGGCTAATCTAAACCTAGGTATGTTTCAGTTTAGTTTGCGCCAAACCTGGGTTTTAGGCACCATGAATGTGGTTTGGATTTTAGCAGTGTTCATCGCCATAGTAACTTACGCTCCACGGCTAACCTGGTACGGGGCAGGTTATGTTCCAGGGTTCCAGACCGAACTTGGACCAATAATCAGCTGTGAGCAAAGTGACACATGTCTGATGCGATAAAGTCACTCCACCTGTTTCTACTCAGGTGGTTCACAACATAGCAAATGATTTTTAAAGACTTGTTTCAAAGACTTGAAATGCACTATATTAGGACTTGTCTTCCGACCTTGAAATGAGTCCTTCGAAGGTAGCTTTTATCAGTTTTCGGACGCAGCCAATGGCAGGAATCCTTCCTGTTTCCCCTTCTCCCTATTTTGTGTCTTTCTAAATCAATAAATCACTGTTATTCCAGCATGAGATTCCTCCTCTTTTACCATCCTGACTAATATATATATTATATGTACAGTATATGTATTTCACTTTGAATTTATTTATATATATATATATATATATATATATATATATATATAATTAATATAATTTCATTTTTTTAATATATATATATATATATATATATATATATTAAAATATATATAAATTATATATATATATATATATTTCATTTTTTATATATATATATATATATATATATATATATATATACTTTATATATAATTTATATATATTTTAAATACAGCCATCTGAGGACAGACACTGATCACAGGTCTTTAATGCCACAATCATCCAGCATGTGGCACTATAGGACACAAATTCGGAGTGATTCCTGTCTCCTGGGCCTAGTTGTTCAAAAGCAGTCTGATCAGATAATATCAAATGTTGAAAATGAGTTGTTCAAAAGAAAAGAAAAAAAATATGAAATCAGATTAGGTCCCAAAATCCAATCTTGGTTTTGATCTGGATCAAAATCGTCAGATTGTGTTGTCAAAATATTTAGTAAGGCTGGGATAACTGATTTAAAAAAGGATTATCCTGATTTATTAATTTAATAATTAAACTAATTAAATAATTAAATAAATGTGTATATACTGTATGTAATAAATGTGTATATATATATATATATATATATATGATGCAAATGTTGTCATTTCTGATCATATAAAAGTTATTACATTTTTGTTCCTGAAATCCACCCCAGAAGGATAAACTGGATGGCAAAACATCCAGATCTTTCTAATCCAGATTAATCCTTCTGAACTGGGCACTAAAAATCTCTATATTTCGTTCAAAATTAAGGTTTGTCAATATCCAGTTGATTCATGGAACTCCTGGGGGCGCTGACTGATCGGTCCTTTACATGCAATCTGCAAGCAATCATATTTTTACTGCATAACACAAGCTGATTGGCCTCTACTGATCCTGAAGCCAATGAGACAGCTTGTTCAACATTTAAAGGGATACTTCACCTCTGGAAAGATTAATGTGTATTTAAAATGGGTCATTTATGTAGATAGAAGAAATGTGAAATTATTTTTGAATTTGGAGCTTTCTAGACTGAGCAAACCAGAAAATGTATCTTTGGCTTATGTGGATGAAGACAACAACTCCCAGAATGCACTTGCTTCGCTGCCCTAGGAGGCCACGCCTACCGGTAACAGAGCGCTGTAGTTACACAACAAGTCTAGGCTACTAGTGAGTCTCCGTGATGAGTCTGCCCAAAAATGTGTTTCGAGATCGCCCAAATTGTCCAGGATTCGGCTTTTGCGTTCTACAAATTCACCAATGGAATGAATTCAGTTAGATTGAAACAAAAGGTGTACATGTAAACAACGAATGGCGACTGCAGGAAGCAAAAACTGAATCCCGGACATTGACACCCGGACATGTCCAGTAAAAAGAGGATAGTAACCCCTACTACTCCGCTTTCTCCACAGAACAAGAGCCTGCAAGCTTAGCTTCCTAAAAAGATGGTCTGACACTAAGTGTACATTCTGTGAGTGAGATCTCACCCTCTATGGGCGATTGAAAACATGCGGGACAGCCCCTACTACTGACTGTAGGCTTCAGCCTCTTGCCAAAAAAATCCTCCGATCATGCAAAATGACGATTTTTGCACCATCGGAGGATATTTTCCAGACAAAAAATACATAAATCTCTCGTCTCAGGGGGATATGAGAGAGGAAAGCACGGTAATTCGAAAATACTACAGGTTTTCTGCTAATACAAAGCTTAACGCTAAATCCTGAAGTATCCCTAGTATCCCTAGACGAAAGAAATTAACATTAAATATTATATTGCCACTACACCATATGTAGCTGTTTTTCTATATGTTTTACAAATTATAGTGCACATACTGAGCACAGAGGAGCATTGTACCTCTTCTTTGGCAATACGCATGTGGTCTTTGATGTCAGAGAAGATGGTCGGATGGATGAACAGACCCCTGTCTTCCACTGCACAGCCGCCACACTCCAGCTTCGCCCCGTCCTTCTTCCCACTGTCCACCAGCGCCAGGATCTTATCAAACTGATTCTGGTCAATCTGACAGAAGAGCAGAAACACACAAAGAACCTGAATACAGGAAGGAAAACGTTCAAGTTAGTGAGTAAACTGAGTGATCACCTGCGGCCCGTGTGAGGTTTGCGGTTCCATAGGATCTCCAATCACAATATTCTTGGCTCTTTCCACACTGAGACGCACAAACTCATCATAAACCTGCTCTTCCACGTACACGCGTGACGCAGCGGTGCACGCCTGACCCTGGTTGAAGAACGCGCCCTTCTGCGTCTCCTCCACCGCCGACTGCACTGCGCGCACACACACACATCACTGTGCAATTTACCTTGTCTTGTGTTATTTTCCCATGCCCTTATGCTTTGTTTCTTTCTGCAAAGCTGCAGTGCATTATGTAGCAGTTTGGTACCCGTGCCAATGTTCATGCTTTGATTCATTTGTAAACTTGATAACATAATGCATTATATCATTACACCCTTTCTGGAGTTTAATGAGCTGTGCATTGGCATAAATCTGGGTTTGAGTGCAGATGTGAACATACATAATAATACAGCAGAAAAGAGTTCACAGCTGCATGTGTGGTCTGCAGTATTGCAACATCACTGGGGCTGAATAAACTCTAGCCAAAAAAGAAATATAACTGTACCACAATCAAATGCACTTCAATGAACTTTAATCATACTGTACATTGGTCCAATATGTATTTGGCAACTAAACCCTCATAAAGCTATCATATAAATCATCAACATTTTGGTGAAAACTTGAAGCATAATTGTAAAAATGTCCACCTTTGGGCTGTGGTAAAAGTTTTTGTTGTTAAACCTTTACAGATTTTTATAAAAGTAAAAGTAAGAATAGCTTTTATATTGCTAGAAATATTCTGACTGAAGCAGCTTTAATTGATTATCCATACATCATTTTTCTTTTTAAAAATCATGTTAAAATGCGCACATCAGATATAATACATCAGGCTTTTGAGGAACGTTCATCTCTCGATCATCACTGTATTGCATTGCATTATATGTTTTGACCCTGCATAAAAACTACGGTTTAGATCATAAAACGAATTATTTAAATATGACCTTTAAATAATGAGAGATACAGAGTGATTACTGATATCTATAATCCTTTTATGCAAGTGGTCTGTTATAAAGATCTCACTGACTTACATTAAAAGCTATTAGAATTACATCTATTTGGCCATATAAATAACAACATCTACACCAAATTGCATATTTTTGCTCAGTTTGGGCCTCTGAATAAAATTGAGGTGTTTTTTATTCCTCAACTATGAGCTCCATATTCTCACTATATCATACTAGATGAGCCATGTATCAAATAAGATACTAAACAAAACACATATATGCAAACTTTTGTTGTCTAAAGGTACAATTAACTTCTATTAAACAATTCTGATTATAATTTCATATTTCAGCTTTACAGGGTTCAGTCATTTACATTCATGCATTTGGCAGATGCCTTTATCCAAAGCAGCTTACACTGCATTCAAGGTATCCATCTATCAGTTAATGCAGCCCCTGGGAATTGCTAAAGCCATGCTGGACTGTTCGAGACTGTCACACTTGCATTAGAAGCACTAACATCCCTTTTCTTCATCAGTTGTGCTCAATGCCTTTCAAGATTCAGTGTGATTCAACACATTTACTATGAATATGTTCCACTCATGCTCCACAAACACACTTGCAATTTGATTGAAAAATGTACGCTTTTCCTTTAAAAATAAATGCACTTGGTTTTTGTCTTGTAATGCAATGACATTTAAACATTTTTAACCCATTAAAACCATCTGTGTGCGTTTAGCTTTAAGACAGGATAGCGAAGCTGTGTGTTGTCACCATTAAAGCCAGGCAAACGCCTGCATCATTTTGAAGTTTTTATCATGTTTTTATCTGCTACAGAGCCTGAGAAATTAAGATTTTAGTAGGCTTTGACAAATTTTGACTAATATTTCTGGAAACCCTTAGTTTTGGGAAGGGGTTGACAGAAAAGTACTTAAGCATAAAGGCCTTTTTTAGGCCTAAATGGCTTAAGTGTCCCTTAAGTGTCTAAATACTTTCCACTCTTTGAAAAGAAGACCTGTACGTCTTGATTTAGGAACACATCGTTCCCATTCCCTGTTTTTCCCAGCCTCCCCAGTGCAATCATTATTGTTTCAAACCACATCACTCACGGTCTGAGTCAGCAAACACAATGCAGGGGTTTTTCCCCCCCAGCTCCAGAGTCACTCTTTTCAGGTTGCTCTTGGCCGCCTCCGCTTTGATCAGCTGGCCCACCTGAACACAAAGACAGCAAATGACAGTAAGGAGAGCGGGAAGTGCAGCCGGCGCTTGCTAATGATGCTTCCATAAGCCTGTCTTATGAGTATCATCTGGTTTGTCATGTAGATAATGACGGGAAACTACCAAAACACCACAGCACATCATAGCAGTGAGATTCAGCTCATATATAGATCTCATCCTACAGAACTGAACGTTCAACAAAATGGTTTATTAGTACTTGAGGTGACACATCATTTTCCATAGGTGAAATAAATCATCTCAACTCTTAATCTCTGAAATTTAAGTTATTCATAAGCAAACAATATATATTTTCATTAAATAAAAATCAAAAGTTGCATTAAGATTCGGGTGACGCTTTACAATATGGTTCCATTTATTAACATTGGCTAACATGAACAATACTCCTATATCTCAACAACATTTTAAAAATCAAATGTTGTATCTGTTAACATTCGTTATTCACTGTGAACTAACATGAACATTTTATTAACTAACACTAACAAAGGTTAATAATTAAAAACTGTAAAAATATGTTGCTCATAGTTAGTTCATGTTGGTTTATGCATTAAATGATGGAGACATTGTAAAGTGTTGCCAAGATATATAGCGTACATAGAAATATATAGCATGTAAAGCACGCTGCTTTATAAATATACACTTTATAAATATAAGTTTTAGTAATTAATGTTTTCTCATACTTGTTGTCCATTTATATATTGCATGTTTTCAATCTAAATATATTTATATTATCCAGAATCTATTTTTAAAAATACACTATGCCTTTATCTACAATGTAAATGAATAAATGTAGGTTTTGTTAAATATATTTGCCTAAGTTCTCCACAAGTTACAGTATTTGCACCCTTCACCACATTTTTTTAAATGATATTTTGGTCAAACCAAGCTCTGAAAAAGCAACCTTTGAGCAATATCATTTAGCCTGAGCTTTCCCCCATTAGTTCCTCACCTCTGTAGAGCCTGTGAACGCCACTTTGTCAATGTTCATATGACTGGCGATTGTTGCTCCAGCCGTAGATCCAAACCCAGGTACGATATTTACGACTCCAGGTGGAAAGCCAGCCTGACACGAAGAAAAGAAAGGGCTTTATTTTGTATTATGTACAAAAACATACAGGCTTAATACTGTGCGATATGGCTTAATACGTTCTACTAAAGAAGGATAAAGTTGTAAATGAATAGGTAAAAAAAAAAAACTGCCAACGGGGACAGAGACTGCAAGACTGTCGATGAACACAAAGAGACGCTTTTCTTTTGAGGACTTTAAACCACACTGATCTCATTCATAATGATGAAGACATAAATCAGCTCTTTTTTAGATACAGAGGGCTTGAATAGAAAGCGAGGGGCGGTTGACAGAAGGCTTGCAGCTGCACTTTTAGTCCATGTCATTACAGCAATTCATGAGTCCAGCTCTCTTTGAAGAATTAAACATGATAATTTGAGCGTTTTGTATAAACAGAGCAAAAACTGAAAATGAACCACAATGCAGCTGAGTCATTCTGTAATTCAGCCAGGGGCTCCCAGCTGGCTTTATACCCCTGAGATTTCAAGTTCAAATCTTTCAATAAACATATTCAATTTAATTACTCGTTGTTGTGTATAAAATAAAAAAAATTAAGTGTAATACTTTCAATACATAAAAAGCACCTTTTTGTTAAAATGTACACTACTGTAAATATTTTTTCTCATTTTCTCAAGCTCTCATTTGTTAACAATACTTAATGCATTAACTAACACGCACAAACAATGAACTATATGCACATTAACCAATGTTTTCAGATTCAACATTTGATCTTAGAAAATTATTAGTAAATGTTGAGAATAAAGCTGCATTCCGTAGTTTTTCCTCTTTGTCGCCATCTCTGTTCGAAATCTGCAATTGCAGTCATTCGCGAGATTATCAACTTTACATGAGTTGTACTTCAACACCCTCGACACGGCACAGCGTAGATGAACACAATGTTTGAGGAGACTGTGAGTGTTACGAACTGCTCTGAGGCTTGTAGATGAGATCCAAACGCAGCTTTAATTAAGATTAGTCGTACAGGCAGGGTCGAGAATTAGCAGACAGGACAATGGAGAATACACAGTGGGAATCCGGGAAACAGGCAGAGGTCAGGGCAGGCAGCAGTAATCAAAATCCAAGAACAATCCAACGTCAAAAACCAGAAAACAAACACGGAAAACGCTCAGAAATGCAGTGTAACACTTAAACATGACTTCGCAAACACTGAACGTGAACACAAGGTATATATAGACACACTAACAGGATGAGACACAGGTGAATGCAATCAGTGAATGAGGTACAGGTGAATGTGATCAGTGATGATGAGTCCGGGCAGTGAGTTCTGGGAAATGTAGTTTGTGTGAAACATAGTCTTATCTGGAGTGCCCTCTGGTGGCTCAAGAGGGCACTCCAGCTGGTAACCGTTACAGTGAGGTTGTCAGTCACCGCGCCGGTGTCGATACTGGCATTCACAATCACAAATAATTATTTTGGAAGTATGACCAACATAAGAATTTTCACTAGATGTCACAAAATGTCATCTGAACAAGTAAGAAACATTGACTTTTGTTCTAGTTCTGACATTGCAGTAAATCGCTCTGATTAAATCTAACAATCGCTTATAAGTTATCATATCACGCAAACCTGTGTAAATTATACAATGTTCTCAAATTGAACGTTAGCATTGCGCGATTACATGTAATGTCCTTCCGATATGTATACTTGTTTTCGCATGGGTCCGGTTGCAGTCTCTTTTTTTTCTGTATCCACTCCAAAGTGTTTTGCATTTTACAGCGGGTGAATCTGTCGTCACTGGTGATTGTCGTTTAAACCTTTCTGGATCCACCATCAAATTGATAAGTTTAATTTATATTAAGTGCTGTGCGAAAAGGCTATAAATCTCCACCTCCAGCATCCTCACAAGCAATATAGCCGACTAGCCGAGACTCCTCCTTTATGTCTACAGATGTGACGTAATGACCTGCTCGAATCTCCCGCGGAAATCCACCAGCCCATTGGAATTAAAAACATTATTACAAGCTTACCGCTTTAAAACGAGCTAAGGCAAGTTTTAAACTCTGGCTGGTTATCTGTTTTCTCAAATATGTATGTTGGATCATTTTAACCCCCAAAAAAGCTACGGACTGCAGCTTTAACATGAACTAAGATTAATTAATGCAGTAGAAGTCCTGGAGGTTCCTAGATCGAAACGCAGATCCAGAGGTGATCGGGCCTTTTCAGTGGCTGCTCCGACTCTCTGGAACTCATTGCCTGTAGCCGTGCGGACTGCTAGTAGCTTGTCCATTTTTAAATCATTGTTGAAGACTCATTTATTTGAATTAGCGTTTGGCACAGGGGAGCCGCCTTGATGTATGCTGTATTCTATTTCTTAGTATTTGTTATTTATTTATTTTTTTATTTATTTACTTATTGTGTTTTAGTGTATCAGTCTGTGTTTATTGTTTTGTGCTTTTAACTGTGAAGTACTTTGGTAGGCCTAGGCCTTGGAAATGTGCTATACAAATAAACATGACATTGACATTGACATTGACATAGAAGTATTGCTCATTGCTAGTTCATGTTAACTACTTACTTTTTGTAAAGTGTTATCGAAATATCCAAAGTGACTTATGAGAATATAATAATCATAAGCAAATAATCCAAGAAAGAAATCAATAGTGTTATTCTTATGATTCCTGTGCTGTGTCTTGTGTTTTGCAAGGACTTGGATGTTGAAGTGTATTCTTTGCTCCCATTGTTTCTGTGTTTACTTCCTGTTTTGCTCTATGGTTTCACCTTGTACCTTGTTTATCGCCATAGTTACGTTCCTTAGTCCCCATGATATCAAATCACCAACACCTGTCGGTGGTTGCTCCTGTATGTGTGTTGCTGTCATTGCTCTCCTGCCTGCTCTCTGTGGATCACTCTTGTTCTAGGATTATCTGTGTTTATGTTTTTTTGTTAATAAACTGTAGGGCTTGCATTTAGATTATCTGCCTTGTCCCTGCTCACATGTTACAGATATAGCATTATTTTTTTATTTTAATTTTTAATTGAAAAAAAAAAAATATGTGGACTTGACAATTCCACATTACTTAACTTTTTTGAATAAGCATGACGTTTATTTACTTAATTTTAAGGCAACGAGTTCCCTAATTTTTTTTAAGTCAACTGATCACTTTTTAAAGTGTAGACAAAAAGATTTGCTCAATGCCGCAACCGATCAGAATCTAGTTTTCCAGCAAGTCATGTAATGTCATTATTAGTGTTGTCAAATTGATTGGATGGGTTTGTATTTACACAATATACTGTATGTGTGTATATATTAATATGAATGAATCAATAAGGTATTTATATAGTGCTTTCAAATGTACTATTGTACACCCAAAGCATCATTATATGCGTTTACATTACACACACACCTATATAAACAAACTTTAATGTTAGATGCAATTAATCGCAATTAATCAATTTGACAGCACTAGTCATTTTATATTGGGGTGTAAAAAAGCCTCTGGCAAACTTCATAATCTCACGATCCCCCAGCAGATCCATCATGAAGCCCTGGTTGGGAAACACTGCCTTACAAAGTTTGTGCAACATGCACAGTCAGACCACAGAATCTGGGATGCAAGAAAGGCAACGCTGATGCAATCAATCATCAGTGTCCATGTTAATAAAATCAACTCCGAACAAATCCCATGAGCCGCAACTGCACCCTCACCTCCTTTATGAGAGCTCCAACATGAAGAGCCGTCAGCGGAGTCTGTTCGGCGGGTTTGATGACCACCGTGTTCCCGCAGGCTAAAGCCGGCGCGATCTTCCATGAAAACATCAGCAGAGGGAAGTTCCACTATAAATGCAGAAGAACATTACAATTAAAAACACAAACACATGTATATCAGCACAACTGCACTGGTTTGATTTCATATGACTGCTATTGCACTGGGATTGCTTTTTGAAACAAGATTTGAACATGTCCGGTGGTTGCTAATGGGTTCTGAGTGGTTGCTAGAGTATTATGGGTTGTTGCTACAAGCTATAAACATTTGGAGGCTTAAAGAAGAAGCAAAAAGCATGAACATTTCCTGCCAGAAGTGAAGGAGCCTCAGTTGTTTTTAAATATGAGAGCACACCAACAAGTCTAATTGCTGTTCTCTGTAAAATTAGTTACATAAATATGTACACTTGTAGAAAAGAGTTGTTATTTTTTTACATCTTCTTGGATGTTGTCATGGCAATTAGACATGTTTCTGGATTGCATTTTCACTTTTCTTATTTTTCTTTCTGAGTGACTCATTGCTCTGAATGCCAGCTTTGCTTTCTCTAATTACCACCAAATCAATCCCAAATATGAATAATGACTTTATGATAGAATCTCAAGTGTCTATCAACAACAGTTTGTTCTTTGTATCCAAAGCAACACAAGACAATAAAAAGCCAGTCATTGATGGACTAAGATTCTTGGATGGCCTGATTTGATAAATGATTTGTACGTTTTTGTAACTTATGGAAATTGAGACAATATGGTGTATCATCGATGACAATAACTTCATTTAGTCAAGAATTACCCACCCAGGAGAATCTTCAAACAAGCCTTTAAATTATGATAACTATAATATATAATTATTTTCAGAAAGAAAGAGTTCCCTTATTATTGTATGGTGTTCATTAAACCAAAATGTGCCAAAAATTGCACAAAATTACTCAATTCTGTCATGGTGTTAGGGTTTTATCTGTAGTTGCTAGGGTGTGACCTCAAATAGGGTGACTGTATATACAACATTGAATAAATTGCTAGGTTGCAACTTGCAACCATTCAGAACACCATAGCAAGCACCTATAGCTACCACTCAGTAAAGAATAGTGTTTAACAGCAGAATTCCTGGTGAAAAACTAAAACATATTTTCAAGATTTGTTATCACAACATATTTTCTTTTGTCAAATCAACTTTATAATAATTTATTTAGTTGAGATAACTTATTATTTTGAGTTTCTGATGGTTAAATTAATCTACTTCATTGTATTAACTCACTTTTTCCAGTTCAATCAACTTAAAAAACCCAGGCAACCCAGGTTACTTACTTTTTTAAGTTAAACCAACAATATTTTTTTTACAGTGTAGCAATCACAACATTTTTTCTTTTGTCAAATCAACTTAAATAATTTATTTAGTTCATATAACATATAATTTTGAGTTTCTGGTGGTTCAATTAATCTCCTTCATTGTATTAACTCACTTTTTCCAGTTCAATCAACTTAAAATTTTAAAGCAACCAGGTTACTTACTTTTTTAAGTTAAATCATCAATATTTTTTTACAGTGTGTAAAAAAAAAGTTGGTTTAACTTACCTGAACAACTTAACTAAACTTAAGTTATTGTAAAAAAGTAAGTTACAAAGTTGCCTTAAAATTTTGAGTTAATTGAAATACTTTTTTAAATTTTTTAGTTTTTTTTAGTTTGAAGGAGATTGGTTTAATAAATATAAACTCAAAATATTTTTTTCTGAACCACATTCATTATTTGACAAAAGATAAAAAGTGATAAATGGTAAACATTTGTAAATAAGTAGTTTTAAATTTCTCCATCGTTTTTAATTCGATTAAGCTGCTCACTGTAAAAAAATATGGTTGGTTTAACCTAAAAAATGAAGTAACCTGTTTGCCTTAAAACTTTAAGTTCATTGAAATGGAAAAAATTAGTTAATACAATGAAGGAGATTGATTTAATCAGCAGAAACTCAAAATATTGTTATCTGAACCACATTAATTAAGTTGATTTGACAAAAGAAAAAAATTTGTGATTACAAATCATGAACATATTTTTTTTACAGTGTTGGGATTGTAGTTCTTCTTTTCTGTCATTGAAATTAGTGAGGATTTAGAGCTTCACAAAAGACCCGGCAGAACTCTGAAAAAGTTACGTCAAAAGAGAAAACAGGCTCTTTTACAGTAAAGAAACAAAACAAGGCCTCGTGGTTTCAGAGAGTTAATGCTCGTGCAAGCTTTCATAAACATTAATAAGCTTCAGTGGCACGTGAGATCATAATACGCTCGTCTCGTGTGATGAGAGGGTGGTGTATTTGTGTTCGTCCACGTGTGAGAGTGTGTATCTGTATCCAAGGTGTTTCCTTACATCCATCTGAAAGACTCTAGACAGGCGTTGCCTACAGTATATAAACAATGCTGAGACAAAGACATGATGTATGTGTGATTCAAACAACACTCACAGGAGCTTACTGTGTTTATGTTCTTAACCATGTCGAGTTGAATCGAGAATGTTTCTTTTTTATTATTTGTCTAAATGCCAGTCAAATTAACACAAATTAAGTGCATTTTGCAAGCATTAAAGATACACAGCTTCCCGTCCCAGGGAAACTATGAAAATTGAACTTGCCAGACTACAAGCTAATCATAATTTGGTAACACTTTACAATAAGGTTCATTAGTTAACATTAGTTAGCTACATTAGTTAACATGTACTAAGAATGAACAATACTTCTTCAGCATTTATTAATCTTAGTTAATATTAAATCCAACATTTACTAATACGTTATTAAAATCAAAGGTTGTATTAGTTAACATTAGTTAATGCACTGTGAACTAACATGAACACACAATGAACAGCTGTATTTGTATTAACTAACATTAACAAAGATTAACAAACACTGTAACTAATGCATTGCTCATCGTTAGTTCATGTTAGTTAATGCATTTACTAATGTTAACTAATGAACCTTATTGCAAAGTGTTACCCATAATTTAGTCTCGCGTAACCAGACCTTCAGAGTGACGGCAGAGGATCTGGCCTTCATCGTAGCTTTCATTGGCCATGGACCGCCCAGTCCCTACGTTTGACTGACATGTAATGCAATCAAGCAGTTTGTTTTGTTCCATGTCATGTTTAGGGGCGTGAAAATGCAAAGTTAATCTCCCAATGATAACAGACCGGCGTGCATCTAATAAATTATTCATTCAAGAACGCTGTGCAAGTTTACTGCACCAATGGAGCCGTGAACTTCACACGTCTTTTAAGGTTTCAGAAGGGTGCTCACGATCTCAACAGCAGACTTCTACCCGACAGACAAAGCACATTACGTCACGAAAGTGCGTACTCGGAGGAAGATCGTAAGGGCTTAGGGTTCCATTTGGGACAGGGCCTTTCACTGTCGGGTAGAAGTCTGCCGTGGATCTTGCGAGCTTATGTAACATTTATAAGATTATATAAGATGTTTTTTAGACTTAAATAATCTTTAAAAAGATATCATACTTTCCAAAACAATATTAAGCAACACAAATGTCTTCAACATTGATTATAATAAGAAATGTTTCTTGAGCACCAAATCAGCATGTTAGGATGGTTTCTGAGAAGAAAAAAACCCACAGACCACAAAGTTATAATTATATAAATATAATTAAATATTATAATTAAAATAAATCATAAATATAAATACATTAGGGCTGTCAAACGATTAACCACGATTAATCGCATCCAAAATAAAAGTTTGTGTTTATTTAATATATGTGGGTGCACTGTGTATAATTATTTTTTATATATATAAATACACACACATGCTTGTTGTATATATTTAAGAAATTTTCATGTATATACTGTATATAGATTTATATATAATTTATATTATATATAAATATAAATATTTTATATATAAATAATATTTTTTTCTTAAATATACATGTATGTGTGTATATTTATATATAAACAAAATAATTATAGACAGTGCACCCACATATATTATGTAAACACAAACTTTTATTTTGGATGCAATAAATCGCGATTAATCGTTTGACAGCCCTAATGTATTTATATTTATCATTTATTTTAATTATTATATTTAATTATATTTATATAATTATAACTTTGTGGTCTGTGGGTTTTTTTCTTCTCAGAAACCATTCTAACATGCTGATGCTAACATGCTAACAAACTTTTATTTTGGATGCGATTAATCGCGATTAATCGTTCGACAGCCCTAAAATACATAAATAAATCTATAAATAATAATTAAAAATCAATAAAATAAATAAAAATGCTAATTACATCTAAAAATACCAATTAAAAAGTAGACTGTACCACAACCTCTCGATTTGATCCACACGAAGAAAAGAAGAAAAAAAAACTTTAATGGAAAATAGTCACAAACTCACCGGAATAATTGCTCCACACACACCGACGGGCTCATGTTTGGTAAAACACACAAAGTTTTCATCTGTTGGGAAGAAAAAAAAAATAAGGTAGTCAGGGGGTACTAAACACCATAACACACTAAGCTCCCCTTTGATATACAATCATTGTTTCCTTGGGAAGCTCTTGGATGTGACCACCGAAAACCAAACATGAAAGACAAAGGATTGGGAAAAACACACAGCGACGGTTTCAATGGCCCACACAAAGCTCTGGTCAGGAAGAGTGTATATGTTCTGCAGCTTTTTTTTTTTCTCTTCTGCTTTCACCGGAGACACATTGAAACGAGAGAGGCCTGAGGTGTGTGAGAAGTCTGGGCAGCAGTTCAAACCCGCTGCAGATCTGCTCTTGGCTTGGATGCACACCTTTGTTCACCTTCACTGGTCTCCTTCTCCCTTTGCTCTCTCTCCCAGGAGTCAGATAACCAGTCAGGGGTAATGTAAGGTAGCAATGCTGTTTTATCACATCTCTTCGCACTTGAACCTTTCCGTTGGAAAATGCCATAAGATTGGCCAATTTACCACTTCCTTGTTCCAACGTGTATCCAGTTAAAGATTCGAGTGGTCTCGCTAAATATTGCACAACGACTGATTATTAACCCTTAGTTCTCACAAAAATGAAAATTCTGTCCTTATTTACTCACCATCATGTCTTTCCAAACCTGTACGATGCTATTCTCTCTGATCCAAAACCTAGTATGCTGCCTATTTAGACAGTATTTTAAGGCATCGTCAGTGGGAGGCAGCATGATTATCCTCACGATACTGACAAATTCAAGTACAAAACTTTTCAAAAGTTTAGGGTCAGTTAGATATTTTAATGTTTATTAAAGATCACCAATGCTGCATTTATTTATTTATAAAATACAGTAGAAACAGTAATATTGTGACATGAGATTACAATTTCAAACTGTTTTCTATTTCAATATTAACAATAAGGTTCATTAGTTAACATTAGTTCATGTATTAACTAACATGAACTCAGTGTTGGGTGTAACTATTTACTAAGTAATTAGATACTGTAATTTAATTACTTTTCCCTTGAAAATGTAAAGTAAGGGATTACTCTTCATTTATCTGTAATTTAATTACAGTTACTTCTGATGTAATTGAGGTAAATACTGTGTATGGATCAATCCGATCTCACAGCGAGTCATATGCATTTTATGAGGTGTCTAAATTGTACGACCGCACTCGTACAAATTCGTATATGAATTATTGAAAAATATGTATGAAAAAAGTGTGAAATGTCATGAGATCAGACATAAAACAATAGTGGGTTTAACATCAAAATCAAAATGTACCGTATCTGATGTTAAAAAGTATGCTTTTATAATTTAACCTTCTCCACCTTGGTCAGTTTAAGGATAATTCATGCAGTTTTATAGTATTTATTTGAAAGAATTAAAACAGATTCATGTCTATCCTTGTATTATTCAGCTGGTTGAGATTGATATGGGATTTTGAAAGTAATTAGTAATTAAAAGTAATTAAATACTTTTTAGAGAAAGTAATTAGTACAGTAATCTAATTACACTGTTGAAGAGGTAATTAGTAACTAGTAATTAATTACTTTTTTACAGTAACTTACCCAACACTGCATGAACTAACCATGAGCAATCCATTTCTTACTGTATTTGTTAATCTTTGTTAACGTTGTTCATTGTTAGTTCACAGTTCATTACTGTAACTAATGTTAACAATATGTAAATAAAGTATTAGTAAATGTTGAAAAAGCTGAATTTTTAGCAAGTCTTCACTGTCACACGATCCTTCAGAAATCATTCTAATATTTGCTGCTCAAGAAAAATGTATTATTCTTATAAATTTTGAAAACAGTTGTGCTGCTTTAAATCTTTATGGAAACCTTGATACATTTTTCTTTGATGAGTGAAAGATCAAAATAACAGCACTGATTTGAAATAGATTTTTTTAGCAAGTCTTTAATGTCACCTTTTGTCAATTTAAAGCATCCTTGCTGAATAAACGTATGCGATCCCAGAATACACTTTGATGACTTTAGTGGGGGAAAAAAAGTGGGGGATCATTGGGTTATACAATTTTTCTCTTAATATTAAGCTTACTTGATTTTGGAACAGAGTGTGAGCTTCATAAGACACATTGAAAGCCTTCCAAATAAAACTACAGCCCAACAACAAACTCAGACACGCTGCTGACACCAGCATACGAAACTCCCAGGAACATATATGACATTTCATATATCTGTGCATGGTTACGTGGGAGCCACGCCTGTTAATCTACCACAGCCGGCCTCTCCGAGACCTGACCTTCTCATGTTTCCCCATGCTGCAATGTGTCGGGGTGATTACAGACTTGACGACTCCCTCACACAATGCTCATCTCTGGCTGGGATCAGCCAACGGCCCTTTCTAACTGATCCGACAGCGCTGCTTATCAAAGGTTAAATTTACATGGCATCTAGAAGGGGTTTATTTCAGCAAACTGTACATTTCCAAAGCCTCGCCCACAGATTTCCAGCAGCAACTAATTCATTTGTATGGACTGAAAATATTAATAATACTGTAATCTGACATATTAACAACCAATCAAAACATATCTGATGTTTGATAAAAAAATAAAAACCCATGAAATTTAAAAAATCCTGTTCCTGTTGCATCCTGTTGTAATTGGGAGCTAGAGTGACTGACAACTGGTATGCAAGTATTTTGCCAAATAGTTTTTTAATAGAATTAATAGAATTTAATTCAGCTTTTTGGTCACTGCACCAAATGGAATATTTTTGCTTAGTTTGGGCCTCTGAATAATAGGTTTTTTTCCTCCTCAAGTATGATTACATCATATGCTATATACGTCATACAAGATATCTAATATGACTCTTAAACAAAAAATACACTGTACACTTTAACTTAAAAAATGAAGTAACCTGGTTGCCTTAAAACGTTAAGTTCATTGAAATTGAAAAATTGAGTTAATAAAATGAAGGAGATTGATTTAATAATCAGAAACTCTAAATATTATGTTATCTGAACCACATAAATGATCTAAGTTGATTTTACAGAAGAAAAAATGTTATGATAACAAATCATGTTTTTTTTTTTTTACAGTATATGCATTATTTTTTTCTCATATGTCAGGCTTTAAAAAGGGTTAACTCGTCCAAATATCATATATGCATGAAAAAGCTTATTTTGTGTGCATCTTTATCTAGTTGGGACCCAATGCAACATGTCTGGAGTGATAGCCACCTCTGTCTGCGGGTGGAAATGTCAAATTGGCCAGACTGGTCTTCTAATTGGCGCGTCGACAAACCAAGTTAATCCGGCTAAAGCAATGAACCCTAAACAACACATTTTTCCAAATAAACACTTGAGTTGGGCAGTAGGCGGTTGACGTATGCTAATTGGCAGCTGTTATCAATGGGGAAATTCAAAGCGGCTTCAGTCACGCACCGTGTTCCAGCCCTCAAAAGAGCGAGATATTCTATCTGGCCGTTGATTCCCTGAACTCCAGCTCATCTGCGGCACTAGCGGTCGTACCTCAGCGATTAGGATCAGAGCCTCTTCCTTTTCCTTTGTGTGCCAGGGCTTTCGTCTTTTAACGCTTTATTTGAATCTAATCAGGGGGAAAGGAGGGAAGCATGTTTTGTCTATTGAGTATCCTGGAGTGGCAGGAATGCTGGGGGAAAGGGAAGATTTAGAGAGGGGGATGACATACCACCCAGGGCTGAAGGAAACCCATCAACCCTTTCATGCTCATTAACTCATCACAGGTATGAAGAGGAAGAGGACATTAGGAAACACTGGCTGCTGACTTGGATGTGTTTATCATATCCACACCGGTTGAATTGAAAATACCTTTTAAATTGAAATTCAGTTTCTCGATTTGAATCAAATTTGAATTCGGTAGCACACAGGAAGCAGAATCGAATTTAAATTCAAATTTTAAATTGCAGTGTGTAATTTAACTCACTCTGTCTGCCATTAGTCTGCAAAACCTACAAATGACTTATTTACAGTTGTCCATCCATTTTAAACTTGCATGTGAAATAGTATTTACCAATAAAAATAAACTAATACATTTAATAAAAATGAAACACTTCACAAAATATTTCTATTTCAAATAAATGTTGTTCGTCAAATAATCCTGGATAAAAAATATAACAGTTTCCACAAAAATATGAAGCAGCAAAACTACTTTCAACATCTATAATAATAAGAAATGTTATTATAATGATTTCTGAAGGATCTTATGACACTGAAGACTGCTTTATCATCACAGGAATAAATTATATTTTACAATATATTTGAATTGAAAAAAGTTACTTGAAATTGTAATTGTAATTGAAATTTTGCTCAATCCTAGCCCACATGACAGACAATCATGATACTAAATAAATCAGCTGACCGACAACAACTGACATAGGCAACACTCACCGACTGGCATGGTTTTCCCATGAATCTTGTCTGTCCAGCCGGCGTAATACCTCAGGGTTTTAATGCTGCCGTCCAGATCGACAAAGAACGCATGCAGGAAAGGTTTGCCAGTGTCCATTGACTCTAGAGTCTAGAAACAAAAAAGGATTTGGTTCAACTACTGCAAACCAATTCTGAGAACAAAAAAGCATAAAGTTATCATTTTTATTAGCAATCTGTTTCAAATAGGCATTTTTATTGACCATTTTCGAAAAGCAGGCTCATTTCGAGAGCTACAAATTTGATACAAAACAACTTTTTAATGTGAGTCAGAGGATGCCAAGATTTTAATGCGCATGGGGAGTTTTGTAGGTCCAGAAATTAAACAATAACACAAATAATAAATTCTGCTGCCCTCTAACAATATAAACAATGTCATCATGAGGAATAAAAGGAGGTGGGTAAGTTTCCGGCTGAAGTCATTGGCAGATTTCTTGCTCATGAGAGTTGTAATATGGGAACCATCAGTGCTGGAATGGATCGATTACCGAGCACGCATCTAAAAAAACATTTTATGTTAAAGATTAAAATGCCATTATAAAGCATGATCAATCTGACATCTCAAGCTAATGATCATTTTTAGATTGCTGGGTGTGTTTTGAATTTCTATACTCAAGAAAAATAAAGTTTCAGAATCTGTTTGCGTGGGAAACCATGATCCATGATGGGATGATCCATCCCATCCGCTCAATGTACAACCGCAAAAAGCACTGTAAATGGCTTAATATAGGGAGCGCAGTATAAGAGAGAGATCATTTTAACCTCTCTATCTCTAAATCTGTTCTATGTTTCCCTATACAGAGCTCTGAGTTATTGAAATGAGCTATTTCCCAGAATCACAGGACATGTTTGCAATTATCAATCACGTGCAATCTAAAAACATTACTTCACACACATCTGTAAAATTTCATTCACAAATGCGGTAACTAATATGATCTGGCAGGAGAACAGGATGAAAACCAACTCAAGCAAGGCTTTACGTAAAACCCAGGCATTGTGATACTGTATAGAAACAAGCAACAATGCGTCCAAAGATGAAGGCAGTTTTTGATAGAGCAAACAGGTTGTTTTCTCAAAGACATCTAAATCCTGAACTTTTTGATGTTTTAATAGACCAGACTTGAAAATCAGAGCACAGTGTCAATGCTCACACCTGCAGCAGTGTTTGATGAATGCATTCAGACAGGCGTGACAGCCTATCGACACAAAACAAACACAACACAGCCATTATCATCAATGAGGCAGCAACTGTGCAGTTTCATAAGCTCGGTTGTTTATGAGATGTGTTCATTCTATGATGTGCTACAATTCTTTCAACTGGGCAGACATTTAATTCTGCTCAATTAGCTCATCTGTTTCATATCTGACTGATGTAGCCTAACGTTATATTTTCATGAAGCCTCATCATTCTGACAAAGATTTGCTGTGATAGTGATCTGAGGCCATTTTTAATAAGAGTTGACATGATCGAGCGAATTTAGGACTGATCGATGAAACAAAAAAGAGACTAATGTAATTTTGTTTGTGTGTATATTGTATGTAAGTTATCTTAATTTAATGTTTTTTCTTACGTAGGCCAAGTTGTTGTTTGTGTAGGCCTGTTAATTAGCTCATTTCTGCACTGTTGACACAATAGCTAAGAGTGCACATATTGCTATCGGCAAATTTGGCCTTGAAAGTAATTATTTTGGCCTTGAAAGTAACGTTAATTATTTTGGACTTGAAAGTAATTATTTTGACATTGAAAATACAACGAAAGTTTTGCAGAGTTCCCCTTTATGTAAAAAAAAAAAAATTGAGTAAACATCGAAAAAACGTCAAAATCCCAGCCGCTGTCTACATCGCATGCGCGCGAACATATGGATGACGAGAACTCACCGCGAGCACCGCACGCTCTCGCTCCAGCAGGTCCGCGAGTCTGTGCAATAACCTCCCGCGGCTCGAGGTGTCCATCCGCCGCCACTCTGAGCCTCTCTCCATGGCCGCTCTGGCAGCTTTAACCGCCTCATCCACATCAGCCTGAACAATTATCACCACGTTAGAATACACCCGAACTACACAACAGATTAAAGGTAAATATTCATTATTATTATTTTTTACGTCTACTAAGTTAATCATTTAATGTGACCAAAACAATGCATTTAATCAGGCAATGTTGCCAAATGATTAGGCCTACAGTATAGGTTACAATTAAATAATCATATTCATAATTCTTAAACCAGACTTATTTGCATAATAGTCGAGTAACTTCTTAAAAATACAACATTAATCGTGTATCAGCTGCCAAAATCACAGTTATATAAAATAACATGCAATTACAAAATAAATACAAACTCTCAAATCAGTCTTATATGCATATTCATAGTTTAACTGATAATAGTAGTCTAATTAAATGAACATAATTTAATCTTATATTAGCTACCAAATCATAGCCTAAATATAAATAAAATAATTGTAACTGCGTACATAAATAATAAACAAATCTGACAAACCCTGAAAACAAAATAATAAGCATGAATTCCTTGCTTAATAATGGAATTTAATAAATTGAGTGAATCTAATTTCTTTTTAAATCAAGTCATATTTACATGAATGATTGCAGTTAATAAATACATGACAGATATACAGGACTCCTAATTCACTGTACATTTTAATTATACATCTAATGAGTCAAATCCATCTTACTTTATCTGCCTCCTCGACGTCGCAGATTTTGACACCTGTTGCAGGATTGATTGTAGGAAACTTCTTTCCTTTGATTGACGTGCGCCATTCATTATTGATAAAAATCTGCAACAAAAACAGTGGTTCATATTAAAGTTAAGACTTATTTTTAGAATTAGGACTTGCAGGGTTAAAGACAAAACATAACCATGGGATGTGTACTGTATTCCTCATGAAAAATAATTGTCACTGTATAGGGTAGAGATTCTTTGAAAATAATATGAAGTTTTTAGGCTCTTTAACTCACCAGTACAGTTTTCTAAAAACTATACAAAGTTCTTTGTAAAACTTCAATGACATCAGGCTCTAAAATCCTTCATTTTTATTAGTGAAGGCCTAATGTTTCTCATGCACAAATGTCCTTGAAAAGGCACTACACAAATCAGACCAAAATTCCACTTGCTCTATTTATTTTTACAATGAAAAACTCTTACCTTCGTGTGTTTAATCTCAGGTATTTTCACAGGTTGAGGCAGAGGCGGAGGGGACGTATTTCGAGTCACCCCGTTTTCTATAGTCCCGTTCTGTGCCATTGCAGTGCGGTCGCAGCGAAGTGCTTATAGGGATGAAGATTACAGATCACTGTTGACTGAACATGATTCTACATCCAGCACACTTTATAAGAACTTTGAAAGGTCCTCCCCCTTTTGGGCAAGTGTGCTCTCCGCCTACAAATGACAGACTGAGTTTCTCGTCCCACCTGCCAGTGAATCAGTCTTTCAAACAGAAAACATGCTGTTTTCCAGATATGCGTTTACATGACGAATCGGGAAAGTTTGAAGAGATCAAACATTGGAAATAGCTGTGGTTAGGAAGTTCGGGAACGTTTTAGACTCTTAAAAAGCCTCACGCAGTTTCGAAAAGAATGATTGGCTGTGTCTTTATGTCAGGCATTGGAGGTAATGAGTGTGAATTAATTGTCCAGCAATATTTACATTGTAACAAAGTGGCTTTGATCTGCTTGCAGAGGGATGGATTTGAAGTGACGGCGGGCTGTGCATCAGATGGGCCAAGGTGTGATGCGTTCTGATGTTCATCACAAAGTTGGTTTTTGCACCTGGGCCTGGTGAAGTTGAGTGGAGTTGAATACGTGCAAACAAATGCTTTTGTTCGGCGGGACAAAGACTTTCCCAGCTTTGGGCTCATACTCGGACACTGTTGCCATTGTTTCCCCTCCATTGCTTCTTGTCACTCTTCTTGTCAAAGTTTAATTAGGACAACGAGCTCTCGCGGGCCCATTTCTCACTTCAGCAGCTTTCTAAACACTTCCTAATGAGGGCAAGGCTCAGACAGATAGAGCGAGAGAGGGCGTACGGGAAGGCAGGAAAAGCAGGAAAATCGTATATTTTGCTCACTAAAACATATATATCTGCACTTAGTGTATTGCTATAATTATTAGTAGGTTGCTATTCATAATGAGAGAAAACCAAACAAACCTTTTTATACGTGCAAATTATCAATCAATCAATCAAATAGTCTTTTTCAGATTTTTTAAAAACGGCTGAAAACGTGATCCGGGGGAAAATCGTGGGAAAGTGGAGGCAAGTGCCCTCATCCTCCAAGCTTGGGTGCTCCGGTTAATTGGCGTTCCACACCTTTTAAATGAAGGTCAAGTCTCTTCCCCTCTCCAGGCTTCAATGCCGTTTAGCAGCATTACCCGGCTAATTGTAATGACTGCATCCTCAAAGAAATCACATGACTCTGCAGACTCTTCCCAAACAGATCTCAATAGAAGCCCTTCAGAAAATCGTCAGCATTGTTCAATTGAAGTGACACAAGAATATGGAGATTTAGCTACAGAGAACAGGTGCTCCAACTAAAGAAAACCATCACAGTTTATAGTGTCAAACAATTATGAAACAATATAAATAACAATAACAATTGTTTTGTTTTTTTTCTAAACCATTATTTACTACTGCTCTTGCATGCTACTGATTTAAACAAACCTCTAACCCCGAGTAGTAAGTTCGGTGCTCTTGTGCTCATTCCACCCCATTTGTTCCATGGACATGAATGATATCTAAAACTGTGAGGCTTGTGAAATGTGTGCTATTTTTTTTTTTATTGGATTTACATAAGCAAATGGTTTTATCATGTACTTGTCTGGAAAGACCAGAAAATATAGAGAGTTGGGGATAGTCGCTGCATCCGAAAGCTAATACTTCCCTAGCCTGGCAAGCCAGACTTATCAAGATGTTAGGTCTGGGAACTCACAATTGGCATACCTCAATCCGAGGGGCGGGATAAAAGGTTGTCTTTCAATATCCCTCTGCACGCAATAGGATAGCGCCACAACCAACCAGAGCAACGAACGGCTGTGGATGAGTGAGTCCAATGCGTTTTCTCTCCAGCAGAGCAAGTTGATATTAAACTTTTGTCGTATCTGGTCGTCAAAACTCCGAACACATCTTCCTTTTTTAAGAATGACTTAAGTGACGTTCTCTTAACACTAAGTCATCCAGAGTTGCGGCCAAAGCCGAATCGAAAGGCCGCTGTTCGCCAGAAGCATCTTGTTTGTTTTTAAGTAGCAGGGAAATCACCTACTGTATGGAAAATCACTGCGCAGAACCGTCACAACTCTGCCGTCATTGTGTTAAGCCCGCCCACCAACGCTATACACGATGTGATTGGCCTGACCAGAGTTTGGTTTTTTCACTTCGAAAGCCAACGGAGAGTAGCTATACCACACTTTGCTGCAAAATAATTTTTTCTGCCACTAGGATGCATCTAAATATCTAGGCTAAATACTTCCCTATAGAGTGCCGAAGTGATGACGTCACTTTGTAGGACGATTCGGAAGCTAGCGGCGCGTGGGTTCCCTCGGTCGAAAAGCAATGCATTTTCCCCATAGACTTTTGGAAAATCGCAAAAAATAAGATCTGTGTTTAACAAAGGGTTGTGACCCTTACACGTTTTGTCTAGCAAGATAATCTTTACAAGTTAATCCAAAATTGATACATTTATACACAATGCTATGCTTCCAACTTTGTGGGAACAGTTTGGGGATGGCCCTTTTTTTATTCCAGCATGACTGTGCGTAATTGCACAAAGCAAGGTCCATAAAGATATGGTTGGATGAGTTTGGTGTGAAAGAACTTGACCTCAACCTTATCGAACACCTTTGGAACCAACTCCATATTAAAGGGTTAGTTCACCCAAAAATGGATTAATTATTAATTACTCACCTTCATGTTGCTCCAAACCTGTGAGACCTTCGTTCAACTTTGGAACACAGATGAAGATCTTTTTTGCTTTCTGTCCCTCAATTAATGGCTACACAACTACCACTTTGACACCTCAAAAAGTTCATAAAAAGATAGTAAAACTAATCCATATAAATTGAGCAGTTTAGTCCATTTTTTTAAATGACTCGATTGTTTTACATGAGGAACAGAATATTTAAGCTTTTTTAAGCCTTTATTTACATATAAACATTGATCAGCAAACATAAACAGAAGCTCAACCGAACCTGCTTGACGCACAAGAACAAACCTCTTGCGGAAGCTGAAACGCGCTGCTTAACATAAGAATTAACCTCATTGGTTCTTACTGAGGTTGAAACGTGCTGCGTAACACAAGAATGAATCTTATTGGTTCTTGCTGAAGCTCAAACGTGCTGCGTAACACGAGAATGAACCTCATTGGTTCTTGCTGAAGCACAAACGTGCTGCGTAACACGAGAATTGACTTTATGCACAGCTGCACTACTTCCTGAACTTAAGCCAGATCCTTGTTTCCTGTCTGCTATTATTGGCCAAACTTGATTAATTCAGGTGTGTCTGATTATTGTTGCCATGACTACTGAGGCCAGTCACACCTGAAATAATCAATTTGACCAATAATGGCAGACAGGAAACAAGGAGCTGGCTTAAGTTCAGGAAGTAGTGCAGCTGTGCATAAGGCCAATTAACCTAATTGGTTCTTGCAGAAGCTCAAACATGATGCGTAACACAATAATGAACCTCATTGGTTCTTGCTAAAGCTCGAACGTTATGCGTAACACAAGAATGAACCTCATTGGTTCTTGCTGAAGCTCAAATGTGATGCGTAACACAAGAAGGAACCTCATTGGTTCTTGCTGAAGCTGAAAAGTTCTATTTAACACAAGAATGAACCTCATTGGTTCTTGCTGAAGCTCAAATGTGATGCGTAACACAAGAATGAACCTCATTGGTTCTTGCTGAAGCTCAAATGTGATGCGTAACACAAGAAGGAACCTCATTGGTTCTTGCTGAAGCTGAAAAGTTCTATGTAACACAAGAATGAACCTCATTGGTTCTTGCTGAAGCTCAAATGTGATGCGTAATACAAGAATGAACCTCATTGGTTCTTGCTGAAGCTCAAACATGCTGCGTAACACGAGAATTAATTTTGAGAATTTTGGGTGAACAATCCCTTTAATGTTTATGTATTTGGTCCCTGTTGGTGTAATAACCGGGTGTCCCAATACTTTTGTCAATATAGTTTATGCATAAAAAGTAAGTAAAAAATATGAATATTTACCTTTTATTAGGTTATATAAAAATGAATTCACTATAAAATGTATTAACATTTAACATAATTCATTCTCAATTTTACTTCCCTAATGAATATCTCCACTGGCATTTGCTACAGTCCAGAAGAGTGGTTCAGGAATACAAGTGCTAACTTATAAGCCAGTGTCGTGAGTGGGTGAGTGCAGTGGCTCACTGCTTTGGCAGCGCCTATCAGCTCGATACGGACTGACCATGGAAGCAAAGGAGGACCAGTCATCCTAAGATAACTCCCTCCAGGTGTTCAAAGGCCCAAACAAAGAGCCTTTTCAGTCTCCTTTATGAAAATGAAGAGGGCTCAGGCTTGTTGCAAAATATACTGGATAAAAGCGAAGCAAACACAGGCAGATACAGTAATATTCTGCTACAGTGGCTGCGACCAGATTCGATAAGGTCAAGTTTTGTTTTTGAGGGATAGAAATGAGCCAATTAGTCCAGTGAAGCATTTACAAAGCAGACTTGAGCAGTGCAGAAGAACTGTGGGCAGATGTAAGGGTTGTCTTAAATATATGACTTTAAGTAAAACTTTAAGTCATCATTTACTCACCATAATGTTTTTTTTTTTTCTGTGGCATGCAAAAAGAGATATAAAGAAGAATTTATGCAACTTGTTTTACCATGTCAAGCTCCTAAAATGACCAAAAAGCATGTTAGCAAATAGCACGTCACTGATTCTAATATATTTTGTTAATGGACATTAGATCCGCCAAACAAAAAAAAAATCAAAATAAAGCTAAAAAAAAAAAAAAGATGATGACATTGGCTGTTTTTATCACACAGGGTTGAAGCTCATCATGCAATAATGCAACACGATCTCATGAAAGTGTGTATGTAGGCCTACAAATATAATTTCTCACACCATTTAGGCTACACTGTAGGCGTGCAAATGATATGCACTGTAAACCCCGTGGGGGCGTGTGTATTTCATCCTCGAGATGGCAAGTTTGCATTCGGGGCTCGCAAACCTGATTTGACCAATCAACTCTTCATTGGTTTGAACAACACAATAAATAGCCATTAGTCACCAAGGAACAACTCATTCAGTATTCAGCCATCGTGTGTATTTGTATTAGCTGTTGCTGCCGAGCTGTTTTTCAAACGGCACTGCTCTTGTTTCCACACGTCTGATTATTATGTCCTATTTACACAATTATATCATTTGCCAAACCACTTTAAATGTGATACGACCATAAAACATGCATGAGACTATTAAAACTATCACTCACTCATGGTCATTTAGGCCTATTATACACAAACTGAGTTTCACATTTCTTTTATCATATCAGTTTGCAAAGTAATGAGGCAGATTTGTACTAGGCGTCTATAGAAAGGTCTCAGTTTGGGTATTTATATGATTTTTTAAATACAGACCAAGAAGTGAAAATTGTCAACTCAAGCAACACTGGTTTGTAACAATTTGTGAGGGTGAGTCAATGATGAGAGTTTTGAATTTTCAGGCAAACCATTCATTTAAATGTGTGTTTGTGAAGGGCCTTTAATTTCAGACTCCAACATCAACATTTGAATGCATGGTTCGCTCCCAGGCTTTGACGGGCCTCTTTTTGGTCCCTGTGCCTGCTGTCACCGTTACCTCTTTGAAGTCGACTCCGACTCCAAACCCTTGGCGTTTCTCAGCACCTCACTTCTCCTGCCGCAGGTTTGCTCATCACTGCTCAAGTGAGAGAGCGCTTTGTGTTTAAGATCAGAGCAATTTGCAAGCTTATTTAGGAAAACTGTCTAACAAAAGAACCTTAGATATAACGTCTGTCATCGCTGGTTTTCTCCAGTTAGGGCTCGTGTTTCATACTTGATGAAATTACCTTTGTGGACAGTTTTGTGAAATTGCAGCATTAGCTTCTCTCACACATTTTTTTAATTTTCTCTACCGCAATACGACAGCAAAAACGAATTTGAAAACAACAATCAACTGCTCACATTTTTAAGATACATTTTGTGAAATTGCATAGCAATTGAAACTGAGCAAATAAATAATACATGCAGTAAATATTACATTTTTTATTACTTTTATATACACTAGGCTACCATAATTTGGAGGTTGGTAAGATTGTAAAAAAACGTTTCTCTTTCTCACCAAGGCTGCTTTTATTTGATAAAAAAAAATACATGTATTTTAAAATGTAATTTATTCCTGTGATATCAAATCTGAATTTTTAGCATCATTGCTCTAGTCTTCAGTCACTTGATCCTTCAGAAATCATTCTAAAATGCTGATTTGCTGCTCAAGAAACATTCCTGAAAATTCTTATATTTAAAAAAAAATAATATATATATATATATATATATAAATTCAAATAGAAACATTTCTCAAGGATGAATTACACTCTCCCAGATTTCCTGGCACCTAAAGTAAAAGCTTTGTTTATGCAAAGCAGGGTCAAAACACATGGGAGGCAAAGACAGCACAAGTCTCTTGAGGAGGAATGTGATTTAAAAGGAATGCTGGGTAGAATTCTGATTCATGGACTTCTCTTATTTTTTTTTTCTAATGTATTGGTCCTAACTATAGAATTTAGAAGAATGCACTGTAAAAAAAATATTGTTTGTTTAACTTAAAAAAGTAAGTAACCTGGTTGCCTTAAAATCTTAAGTTCATTTAAATGGAAAAAGTGAGTTAATACAATGAAGGAGAATGATTTATTCATCAGAAACTTAAAATTATATGTTATCTGAACTAAGTAAATTATTTAAGTTGATTTGACAAAAGAAAAAAATGTTGTGATTACTAATCATGAAAAATATTTTTTTTACAGTACCACACAGCATGAAATTACATTTTTCTCGAATTTTTGTTTTTACAGTAACCATATTTGAATGAACTCCCAAGGTTTAAGACATTATTGAAAACAAACTATCGAAACAACAAAACATTTTCGAAATAAAAAACTTAAATGGTAATAATATAAAACTAATTTAAATTAAAAAGCACATAAAATTTGAAAAAAATTAACTCAAGTTAAAACAAGAACTGAACAATATGAAAAATAAAAGAATTCAAACTATAAAAGCATAGAAACAATACTAAAATAACACTGTCAAGGTCAAGATCTTTGGCTGAAGATTTTGCACTCCTTTTTTAGCAGACTCATAATTTAGCCAATCATGCTAATCAGTAACCACCATGATTTCAGTCTCATTTATGGTTTGGATTTGTAGTTTGCACCTGTTAAAGCGAGGTCATCACAGTGGACGTCTGTTGCGCTGAAACGTGGCCCGCTAGATAATGTGTCGCGGGGGAGACGGCCTACAGACGCCCGGGGAACTGAGCCTTATTGTGACTACATGCAGGGCTCCTTGTCAAAAGCGCTGTTCTTATGTAGAAGATTGAATGACCGAACACTGTTTACATCTCACTTTTGGCCTCGCAAAGCCTGTAAGCGAGCGAGGTGCTTCTCGACCACAACGTCAATGTTAGCTATTTTATTCCGTGGCTGAACCGCGTGAATCCGTTTGTGTTATAACAGTGGCGACAATGATAGTTACCGTCATGGGACACACTTAAATTATTCCCCCAAGCGTAATGAATAGGCATCTGACAGATGAAACTGGTTATTAAGTGTGGAAATAAACATTGAAAGAGCTGCGGTTATGGCTGATGAAACCCAAGCCGCCTCGCTCCGTTTGGGGTTTTTTAATAAGACAAGCAGACGGGCGACAGGATTCGCTCTGCGGTTAGCTATAAACTACATCATCTCCGCAGGTAGAGGCCTACTATGAAAGGTTCAGACCTCAGGTTTATAGTTACTATATTAAAAGAAGGGATGTTTTTTTGGTTTTATAAACATGTTTGCGTTAGCACCACACTACAGGCCACTGAAGAGGCATCATCATTTATAAATGGGATTTATAAATGGGGATGGGGCCACTTTGTAAACATTCAAATATTCATTGTTTCAATGGCTCAGCCATAAAAATATGTGCTAGCAAGATTTTTTTTGTGTATTTTCTGCATAAAGAAGTTTATTACATTAAATTTAAGCTTAACGTTTATGCTTTAAACCCTCCAAAATTCCCTTTCGTTGCAAGTTCCTCTCTGTAACCTTTTTGGGGGACTAGACAAAGCTATTTTTTGTGGTAATCATATTATCAGACATTGCTGTGAGTATGTAAGACATGCTGCTGCACATGATTTAACCCCGAAGCAGATCGTTACGTCGTCACTCGTTACGTAAAATGCTAAGTGAGTTAGCATTTTAGCACTCCCGGTTCCCTCGCCCTAAAGTCTATGGGTTTTTTGAATGGGTTTTTGCTAAATCGCCTGAAATAAGGTCTGTGGTTGACAAAGCCATATAAGATTGTATGTAATTCATGGGAACATTTATTTATTTTTTTTTTTAAACAAGAGTTCTTCAAATGCCTGAGAAAAAATGAATGGGATCCTATACTTCTGGAATCAATGGTGACGAAAATGAGAAAAAATTTAATTGCGTTTTTTTTTTTTTAATCTGACCTAGTTATTCATCATGCTTTTCAACAGAAAACCCAGTGGCCCTCTTTTAGATGGCCTTTTTCTGAATCACTACACACTTGTGTGGGAAACCCGAACCACCTCTCTCAGTCCTTGGACCTCCATTTAGAGCGCAGCGTCCGGCTGGAGCTCTCTGCATGAGCGCTAATAGTCTGGTCTCTTTTGCTGGGTCCCAAACTCGGTGCTGAAACCCATCCAGCTGGTTTTTGGATCTTTCCCGAGCCCTGATCTCTCTCCGGCTGAACACTGGCAGATCTGTGCCTCTTTCCCCTGAGAGCGCGTGTTTTCAACTGGCCCCGTCAACCTCTCAAGCTTTTTATTGAATACTGATCAAATTATGGTGTCACTTGATATTTTGTCAGCACGTCCAGTGGGACAAAACAAAACGGTGTTCGCGGAGGACGAGAAAACAATCGCTGCCCGTATATGAGTTTGGCATAAGCGCAATGGCATGCCAGCTCATGGGAAACGTTTGCTGGAGCCTTGACTTGGGACGCGTTCCAATGGGAAATCATGATAATTTGCAAAGCAAATGCTTTTAATGTCTGGCACTACATTGATAGGGTCAGGTTTAAGAATGGAAGCCCTTAAACTAAAACACATGCGCTCATCATAGTTTTACTGAGGACCACGTTAACCTTGATGAGGTACACGCAAAGAGAGGCCTGTGAGAGTTCTGACATAAACCATTACACCGAGAGCTGTCATGCTCCTTTTTATTCACTCCGCTTGTGCAAATGAACAGATGAAGAGATAAACCGCATCTAAATCTCAGCTGTGAGCAAAATGAGCTTCAGTTATGGAGTCACTTTGTCATTGTTGTCTAATTTGCTATTGTCATTTGGAAACTCTTGCCAATATGGTAAATCATGTTTCAATTAAATGATATGGTGATGAATTAAAATCAAACACATATCAAGATTTCACCACAAACAAAATATATCTAAAGGTATTACACCATTTTGTCAGATGATAACATTAATAATGCTGAAAAAAAAAAAAAAATTGTTTATATAAAAACAAGCTATAATTTTAATAATAAAATAATGCGAAAAATAATCATATTTAAAAGCTTATTAAAAATAGAATAAAATACTATATTTGTATAAAAAATAAGTTACATTTTTTAATCAAAGCTAAATTTATTTAAAGGTAAAATTATATGAATTATAATTATTAAAAAGTTTAATCAAAACCTAATTACATACTGATTAATCTGTCCAAATTAATCATTTTATATAAAACATTTCCCCACAAAAGCTCACAAACAAAAAAAGTATTTATTTGAATAAAATATACATTAATTTTCATGATATATATATATATATATATATATATATATATATATATATATATTATTAATTAAATTTAAATTAACTCCTTAAAAGCCACCAAACAAAAAAAATATTGTTTTGTTATTTTGCCACAAAAAAATACAACTAAAGCTGATCAAAAATGTAATTGCAAATAAACTAGTTTATTATATATATATATATATATATATATGTTTACGTATATATATATATATATATATATATATATATATATATGTTTAAGTTTAAAAATCTAATTATCACATTACTGACATGATATGCTGATTTATTAATTCAAATTAAATCGCACATAAAGGTTTCCACCTAAAAGCCTCCAAACAAAAATCTAATTGTTGGTAGTTGAGAAAAACATTTACAAATTAGCATATGGTTGACTCCAAAGTGATTAACAATCACTTAATAACAAAAGTTATATTGGATATTACATTTCTCCATCACTGAAAATAAGTTTTTCACTGACCCTGCGGCCCATTTTGCAAAAACAAGCCAGCGGTTCTTCAGGCTTGAATTGCTCTGCTGGGAGAATAATTGAGTTGTCAGAGGTCATGATTAATTGCAGAATTTTTATCATCACATTATTTTCTTCAGAATTAATCACACTAATTAAACACACTCAACTGACAGCACTAAAATAAACACAAAATCAACAAACTCCATATGCCTCATAAATACCCACGCTTCTAGAGAGAGATGCCAGATAATAACTGGACAGGCCGTTTAAAGGGGGTTAAGATAGTTTCCCGGCCTGGCCAAGCTGTTTTGATGGCTTTATAGGGCTTTGGGGCACCTTTTAAATTTATTTATTTAAGCTCTGAGACCAGCTAGACTAGCTTAAACCAGCTGAGACTATCAAACCACCTAAAGCGGGTCAATAGATCAAGTTAGTCAACATTTAACTGTAACTGGATTGACTAAAATGGGCTACTTCTAGACCATCAAACTCATGAGCCAGCTTTTTCAGATTATCTTATCTACTGATCTTTTCCTATGGCTTCTTTATGCAAAACCAAGAGACTAGTTAGTTTGAAGACATGCATTGCATCTGTTCACAGACTAGATCTCTTAAATCTTTCTCATCGCATTATGAGTCACTCATACGAGCAGTGGGGGATGAAACAATATCAGAGGCAATAAAAGACAGCAGCATTCGAGTGAATGACGCTCAGCCAAGCTTTTACATTTTCAATTGCATGGTGGATCAGCAGTCCAACTCTCATTGTGACTCATCCTTGTCATCTGTTCGACACATGCTCGTAATATGTCAAATAAGCGCGTTTGATTTTTCTGGGTCTTCTGCTATAAAGATAACATGAGGCCACTGTTATGTTTGACAATGGTATTTTCCATCGGATCAAAGACTCAGTGCTATTAGAACTGGACAAGGGTCTTTAAATCAACTTAAAATTAAGATCGTATTATAGACAGAGTTAAAACAAAGTCCAGGTTTTCAAACAGACAACGATAGACTTTATTCAAGCTAGTCTAAAGCTAACCCATACTAACAAGTTGAACATTTTAGTTCTGCACACTCTCATGATGTGCATAACGGGATGCTTTTAAAGTTCAGTGGACACTTTTTTTCCCTTCACCATCAGTTCCAAATCATTCACAACAAGCTAAAATTTGAGTTTTTTAATGTTTATATTTGTCTATGTGAGCATTTCAGCAGAAGCCTTGAATGCAAAAGGTTAAGACATTGATCCGAGAAATTCATGACTGTAATGTATATATACAGTACGAGACCCCCTTTTTCATTTAATCTAATTACAGTTTATTCTCGAGCAATACGTCCATCTCCTCCATAGCATAACACGGCTATTATTAAGACTACACATCTGTTGTCCCATGGCGGCGGCCCCCCTCTTTCTTTCTTTTGCTTTGCTCTCTTGTTAATGAGAGACGACCTTCTATAGTCTCATTCCCCGATGCACCTGTACGCTGCTCTTAAAATTAGGGGCTTTACATTACACTGGTGCGAGAGCACAAAGGCTGACAGTGTACGCCGCAGGCGGGACTCGAGCTCTCCGGTCGCGGGCTTTTATTCCCGGGCCCAGAGGGAGGGAAGGACTCTCCTCTGGCCTTTCACTTCGTTCTGCACCACCACGTCCCGCATGAGCCCCAGTCTGGGCTTTCAGCAGCTAAATGAAGACCTGATAAAAAAAATGGCACTGGAACAGGCGAGTGGAGGAATACGAGCATTAAAAAAAAATGCTTTTGTGCTTCCACGGGCTGTGACGGAAGCGTGACCCCGTGGCGTGCGGCACATACCAATGCCGGACGGCCGTGAGAGCCGAGCTAATAAAAAAAAAAAACCCCGTTGAATGTGACCGCAACACACAGTGAGAGAAATAGTATAAAATAAATTAAAAAAAATAAATCATCATCATCAATTCATATATATATATATATATATACAGTACCTGTCAAAAGTTTGGAAACATTCATGTTTTTAATGTTTTTGAAAGTAGTCTTAATCTCTCCAAGCCTGCATTTATTTGATACAGTTAAAAACTGCAATACTGTGAAATATTATTACAATTTAAATTAAGTAGTTTCTTATTTAATATTAAAGGAGTAGTTCACTTTGAAAGAAAACTTTTGCTGATAATTTACTCACCCCCATATCATCCAAGATGTCCATGTCTTTCTTTCTTTAGTCGAAAAGAAATTCAGGTTTTTGATGAAAATATTCCAGGATTTTTCTCCATATAATGGACTTCAATGGGGTCCAAACGGTTCAACGTCCAAAAGGCAGTTTCAGTGCAAACAAGGCAAGCATTTGAGCTTATAAAACTTAAACTTTATTTTTTTAATGAGTGATCGTTTCACTTGATAAGACCCTTATTCATCGTCTGGAATCGTTTAAAGCCCTTTGAACAGTTTGCAGTTTGCACTGAAACTGTCTTTTGGACCTTAAACCGTTTGGTTCCCAGTAATGTGCATTATATGGAGAAAAATCCTGGAATGTTTTCATCAAAATCCTTAATTTCTTTTCGACTGAAGAAATAATGACATGGATATCTTAGATGACATGAGGGTGAGTAAATTATCAGCAAAGGTTTTTTTTTAAATGTGAACTACTCCTTTAAATTTAATTTTATTATATTAAAAAAAAGACAGTAAAGACATTTAATAATTCTATTATTTATATAAAAAAAATTCTTTTTAACTTTCTATTCATCAAATAATCATGAAAAATATTTCCACAAAAATATTAAGCTGCACAACTGTGTTAAACATTAATAATAAGAAATGTTTCTTGAGCAAATCATCATAGATTGATTTCTGAAGGATCAGTGACACTGAAGACTGGAGTAATGATGCTGGAAATTCAGCTTTGATCACAGGAATAAATTATATTTTAAAAATATATTACAGAAAATATATACCAGAAACCGCTAACTTTAAATTGTAGTAACATTTCACAGTATTGCTGATTTTACTGTATTTCTGATCAAATAAATGCAGCCTTGGTGAGATTAAGAGACTACCTTCAATAACATTAAACAAAACAAAAAGAAGTGCACAAATACGTCACCCGTCTCTCTGGGTGGAAGAGAAGAGATGGAAGAAAGAAGGAAATGTGACATGGAAATTTTTTATCATGCTGAATATGAAGATAACAGTTGAGACTAATAGTCAAAACTGTTCACATTGAAGTATTTCTCATGTGCATTATGATAATTCTTTGGACAGTGTGAGAGGCTGATTGTACAGAAAAAAAAGAAGAAAAAAGAATAAAAGCATCAGCCAAATGCATAAATGTACATGTAAATGTAAAAAAAAAAAAAAGAATAGGATCTTTACATTTTTTGCAAGTGCTGCTTGCACATGCAAACTCTAACACCACGTTGCTGGATGAGTTACACACACACACAAGTTTCATGCGGGTGAAGGTTTTGTTCAGATCACTAACCCCAAGCCTGAGCAACATAATAGTGACGCTTGCCTCATTTGTTAACATTATACATTTGTCAACATGAAATGACAAAGAAAAGGTGTTTCTTAATCTTATTGAATTTCATTTTCAACATTTACTAATGCAATTTTAAAGTCAAAGTTATTAAATGGACCTCAAACATGAATTAATTAGTTATAAATACCTGTAAAACACTTTACAATAAGGTTCATTAGTTAACTTAACTAACAATGAGTAATACATTTGTTACAGTAGACTATTTCCTATTATTTGTTAATGTTAGTTAATAAAAATCCAGCTGTTCATTGTTTGTTCATGTTGTTCACAGTGCATTAACTAACGTTAACAGATACAACCTTTGATTTTAACGACATATTAGTCATATTAACTTAATATTAAGACTAATTAAGGCTGTAAAACCATTGCTCATTGTTAACGCATTAATATAACTTATGGGAGCTTATTGTAAAGTGTTCCCGAAGAAATCCAAATCCAGCATTAGCAGAAAGTTCACTAGAATTAGAGATGAAAACACCATACTCATTAAGTAATCGCCGCCTTAAGTGTTTAGCGATAACCACCACAATCCAACACACAAAGCACCGTTGCATTTGCTTTGCACGTTTCCTTCTGTGGCCGTCAGCCCACACATTCAAATGGATCATACCTCTTCCTCACAGATATATGCCCACAGACAGGGAGTTTCCTGAAGCCAGCGGCCCGGGCACAAGGAAGACCTGTTTCTAGCGCCGCTGAGGACACCATCCATCCGACAGGACCACCAACAATAGACGCATTGTTCTGCTTGTCTGCAAGAAAACACGGGCTACAGAGAGATGCCATTGTTTTATTGTGTAATGTTACCTGTGATTCGATAAATGATAGCGGCCCGTGTTTTTGTCGTAGGAATGCGCAAATATATCACTCACCGGTGTTCTTAGGTCACTGCAGAGTTTTGGCACGGGCCCCGCTCGCATGGGTTCAAGAGAAGCAGGAAAGCAGAAACCTTTTTATTTAAGAACGCCGTTCATGGGAAAGCGAAGAGAGCGAGAGAGATCGCTTTTCAACAAAACATCAGCCATTCTCAAGTAAACAATACATGCAGATCTCTGGAATAAGTTGTGATACGGTGCCAAGCGTCGTTATTTAAGGTGCCCCGTACGCAGAAACCTGTAGCGTTACTGAGATAACGTGGCACTGGGTGAGCTTTTCTCTCAAGCTTTGCCAGAGCTTTGGTTGCAATGGCATAACGATGAGATATGAGACCACGGGTGTGAATCCATGCATCAAACAGCTTTCCCACAACTTTCCATTAATGAATATTACTTTGTGATTTCTGGAGAAGGTATAAAGCAGTTTATCTGAAGCTGAGCATCAACTTTTTGTGGCTTTGTAAGAATGTTTTTCATTTCCAGGATGTTTTCAGGCCTGGAAAACACAATTTCATGACACTCGGGATTCAAAAACATAGAGTTTTACCGCATCATCAAAACAGTCATAATAAAATCATAACTGTTGATTACACTCTCAGGAAAAAGGTACAAAAGCTGTCAATTGGGTGCATGGTACCCTTTCAAATGGTACATCTTTGTACCTAAAGAGTGCATATTAGTATCTCAAAGGTACATATTGGTACCAATAGTGTACATAGTACCTAAATATTAGAAAGGGTATCGTTCCAGTGACAGAGAGTGCTGAGAAAATAACTGTAAATTAATTAAAGGTGTAGTTCACTTTTAAAAATACTTTTGCTGATAATTTACTCAGCCCCATGTCATCCAAGATGTCCATGTCTTTCTTTCTTCAGTCGAAAAGAAATGAAGGTTTTTGATGAAAACATTCCAGGATTTTTCTCCATATAATGGACTTCAATGGGAACCAAACGGTTCAACGTCCAAAAGACAGTTTCAGTACAAACTGCAAACTGTTGAAAGGGTTTTAAACAATTCTAGACGATATCAAGCGAAACAATCATTTAAAAAACAAAGTTTAAATTTTATAAGCTCAAATGGTCGCCTTGCTGTGTTCTGTGATGCGCGTTCGTGACTCTCCTGTTCGAACTCGTTTATCAAAATGAACGAATCTTTTTTCGTGTCATTGGCGAGCATTTGAGCTTATAAAACTTAAACTTTTTTTTTTTTAAATGAGCAATCGTTTCGCTTGATAAGACCCTTATTCATCGTCTGGAATCGTTTAAAGCCCTTTGAACAGTTTGCACTGAAACCGTCTTCTGGAACTTGAACCGTTTGGTTACCAGTAAAGTGCATTATATGGAGAAAAATCTTGGAATGTTTTCATCAAAAACCTTAATTTCTTTTTGACTGAAGAAAGAATGACATGGATATCTTGGATGACATGGGATTGAGTAAATTATCAGCAAAAGTTTTTTTAAAAGTGAATTACTAAAGTAATTCTGGAGGGTTTAAAAGCAACAAAAAAAGGTCAAGCATTTTATTGTAATATTATTTTAATTTAATATAAATTAGTCTTGAGAGGTTGAGCAAAGTAGCAGTATTCTGCAAATGCTGTTGATAAAGTTTAAATGAAATGCTATTTTTAAAGTTATTTCACTTCTGTAATCTGACATTTTGATTTAATGAAATGAAACTGGATATATAAAAACAAAAATGGAGAACAGGACTTTTTTGGATCATGGAAAGTAGCATTACATACCGGAATGAAGGCAGATCGTTGAAGAGGTTGAAGGGGTAAAAAGGATTTGTGATGTAACCTGAAAAAAAAAGCTATTTTAGTGGTGGAACAAGTTTAAAGTAGGGTACATTTTGATTCGATGTTGTATCTTACCTGTCTGACATTCTCCTTTAAAATAAACAGGGTTTTTAGAGTGGATCGTCCTGCAGTTAAAAGGAAAGATGGAAAGAAAGCAAAACCTAGAAGGCAATATACAGTTACCAAATGAACAATGAATTCAGTAACCAGCATATTTAGCAGACATTTTATTAGAAAGTCATCAAACTCTAGAAAAATGGATGCAAATCGATGAACACGGCACAATTACTGCTTCAAGGTACAGCAATAAGACTTTGAAAAATAACAAATGGGGACATTATGAGATTCATTTATTCACACAAATGTACATGTGAAACTTGCAAACAGCAGATTATATACATTCAGTAGTAGAAGTTGTGGAAGACTTTCGCTTAGTAAAGACAATTCCCAAATAACATTCCTTCACTCTTAAATCAGTCCTCCAAACATTGATCTGAAGTTCAATACATTATGGTAGCAAGCAGTCATCCAGAGATGGTTTCGTCCCAACAAACACCCAAAACACACTAAACTGAACCTAAAAAATGCGACAAAAAAAAAAAAAAGATTTCATTTAAATTTTGTGGCAGGTCACTTTAATGCTCTTGAATTGAGTTCATGATGTGGTGAAATGCTGTAGCTGTACTGCGTCACAGATTGCAAGTAAAGGCAGCTAGTGTTAGAAAAAGGTTTAGATAAAATAGACTCGAGTGAAAGTGAAGGAGTCCGTTCAGAGTCCCGACATTTAAAGTGATCACACAAATATCTCCCACAAAACTCTTACACTGATTGAGATTTTAGGGGGGAGATTAAAAATCAAGTTGCGATCTGAATGACAAGTATGAAACAAAATGAATGCTTGTGTCAAACTGAACTAACTTAATGCTATGAGACCTTACAGGTAGGTTTGACAACGGTTTATAGTCTGAAGAAAAAACATACTTAAGTGCATTTCAAATCTTGAATAAACAAAATGAAAAATAAAATAAATTAAGTTACTGATTTTTCATGTGCATAACAAAAAAAATAAAAATCTTATGGCCAATTAACATTAGGCATCACTAATAGCTGTAATCGAATCTCATTTTCCAATTCTTTGGGAATTCGGACATTCCCACATGAAAGCCCTTGATAGGTCACAATATGAACACAACAAAACCCCCAAAACACTTTGATAACACAAGCTTGTGGCTTAAATAGTCTAAAAATATCTGCTGTACATATATGACACTATTATTTACATAAAGTTTGTTAATGATTTATGTGTACATACGTTCACCTGTAGACCTCTCGAGAACTTTGAATGGAAACTTAAGATACTGTAATCAGATTAAATGAGGCATTCTTTAAAAAACTGAAATGTTTGCACAGAAAAACTGAGATCTTGTGGGTTTTTTTAGTATGATTTGTTTTTTAATTTGAATGAATTGGATTCTCAACAGAGGGTTAATAACTTAATAGACCAAAGAATTTCTCCCGAGCAAAAAAGGACAATATCACATGCATGCACAATTGTGAGAGTGGCCTGAATATTTGCTAGTTTAAAAGGGTCTCCTTGACTGAGAATTTTGACGATAGAAAACGTCAAATACTTACAAAGGCCTTGTTGATTTAAGAACAAAAAAAAAAGATATTGGTACAAATCAAACATCGCGTTTTTTCTTCTCTCATGGGTCAGGAATTTCTCCAGGCATGCATGAAAGGACACCTTCTACGAACGAATCAAACGTGGCCAGTACAGTGCTCCCCGATCCACAGTCGTTTCTCTGTAAATAAGCTTTTTCACTCCATTTGTACAAAACGCTGCACCTGCTCCCAGAGGTTTTGAATAAAAATGAAAAAAAAAAAAAAAAAGAGAGTTTGCATAGAGTCTTAAGGGAACCTACAGAAATGAGTGTGTTGGCTTCCGTCAAACATTGTCGAACTTGTGTTTTAGGTAGTCCTTCATGACCTTGGCAATGGGCAGATCTTCCAGAAACTTTAGGCTCTGCAGGCCGATGCACTGCCGGATCTTTATCCTGCACAGATCCTGCAAAGTCCTGGGTTGCCCTGAAACAACAATTGTCAGGTTAAATTCAATCTATGTTGACATTTAATAAAAACTGAATGATTGCATTCCTGCACATTAACTCATTTAAACTGATAAGAGAGAAAAACGTACAAAAATACCAAAGATTGGTGGCTACAGCAGGGTAACTATAGTTAACTGAAACTAAAACCATAAAAAAATTGTTGCTTGAAATACATTTAATTTATTTTAAAACTTTTTTTATTTCAGCTTGTTGCCAAGGGAGCATTTCTCATTTTCATTGATGTACTAAAATAACTAAAACTGAAATGGAACTATAGTTTAAAAATAACAAAAACAACAAATTTATAACAGATTATTAAGCACGAGATAAACAAAATGTGAACAACATTAAACCACTCTCCAAAATGCACCAAATGCAAGCAAACTCTGTCAAGTTAAAATAATAATATTTTAAAGTCAATTTATAAGGCAAGGAGGACGGTCTGACCCTTCTGTGTTTATCTGCCATTAAAATCAAAGTATATTCAGGGTGAAGCAGAAACAAGTTTGATGTTTCATAAGTATAGCAGTAAAAAACAGACATTCAATTAAAACAAATTGGCACAGAAAACCAGCAATATTACAAGTAGCCATCGGGGGAGGGATTTGTCATCTTAAAAGATATCAGGAAAGTTCTGCAATGAGTTCCAGGAACCCGGTGCACAGAGTTTATCAGTTTTAATGGGCCAGTTTTCCAGTCCCAACACAATATGGCACACACAAATGAAGCCAGCTGGAAAAACCACTACAAAGAGCTGGAGACGGCCATCTGCAGCCCCTGTCTTCTGTCAGTCTCAATGCCTTACCAAAAGCTCGCAACTATAGGTGACGGCAGAGAGAGCGAAATGAAATCAGTGCGTACTATTCTCACAGAGGAGAACCGGTCACTCCCTTCAAGACATGAAGTCATGCTCTCAAAGTCTGAGTCGTCGATGTAAATACAGCCGCTGAAGTGCCTTTTTAATAAATAATCAAGGTGAAATCGGATCAGGCTGAATGAGTTGACAGCGAGTAAATGTCTGCGACAGACAGGTGGCTTTGATATGGCGATATCAAAGTTGAAGCGGTGCACAGGAATGTGGCCATTGTTGCGTACTTGATCATTAGTGCTTCAGGTAACACGGCTCGCTTTTCTCAGATGACCGATTGTTCTGTGTGGGGGAGAGAGATCATAATGGTGTGCGTTCGGGAGGTTAGGCCATTGCTCAACTTACAGATCAGCTGCTGCTCTTCGTGAGATTTGACATATTTCTAGAGGAAAGAGTGAATATGACCTCCTTTGATGATGCTCTTTTTGTTAACCTTTGAGGTTTAATGCTTCACGCTTGACTTGATTGGAGCTCTCTTCAAACTTGTGTAATGAGTGTCATTGTGTAACAGAAAAATTAAAGCTTCGAAGGTGTAAATGCTAAGGCAAACTCATTAGTTACTGTCGTTAACAAAAACAATCAAAACTTCAAATTGAATATAAGAAAAAGAAATACACACATGCATATATATATACTTTTTTCAGATCATCCCTATCTCTATACCTTAAAACAACTTGTCAATGCTTTTAACTTCTAAGTTAAATGCAATCAGTGTTTCTTTTGTTTATCGGGTCAATATTATTTTTCTCATTCTGTATTACTTTTCTTATTTAAATCAATTTAATTTAAATGTATTAATTTACTGGTGATATTATTATTATTATCATCACAATTCATATTATTTAACTTGGAATAAAACAAGTTATTGTGAGGGATCGGTGTGAGTGGGTGAGAAAGCTTGTGTATGAATGAGTTTTGTGTGTGTATTTGTAACGTGTGTTATGTAATGTTTTTCTTATGATTTGTATTTCGTATTTGTGTTTATAGGACCCTCTTGAAAATGAGATGTTGCAGATGTTGCAAGGCTATCCTTGAATAAATTCAATATGTGTGTATATATACACATGCAGAAGAGGAAAGTATACCAACTATAATGTGCACTGCAATTAGGGCTGTATATCAGCAATTACTTCATATATGATACACATCAATATTCAATATGTTTTATATTCAAGATGTATTAAGGTGAAAACCTAAAATGAAAAAAAAGTACATAATGACATTTTTATTCGTTTTTTTTTTTATTATTGTTTAACTATTTTTAAACGATTACCTAAAATGATTATTAAAGCTGGCAATAAAAAATATTTGTTTCAAATAAAAATGCAAGTTTTCGAAAGAATGAAAAATAAACTGCAACTCTAAAGTGCACTAATGACTGAGCATTACTTGTGTGAATGTTAAATAGATGCTAGAGGATTTGAGAGACCTCAAAAGAGTACTGTCACCTAGAATACTAAGACCCTCCCAAATCAGTGTGCCAAACTTTTTTACTATTACCATCTACTAAAAAATGAGGAACAATGCTGACAGTCCACATATGAAGATTTAGAGGAAGAAGAACCTACTTGTGACCTCCTGCAGGAAGTCCAGACAGGGTCGACTGATGCCAGACATGCTGACGGAAACAGCCACGGGGGTCTGGCCCTCGTAGTTGCGTGTGTTGGTATCGGCCCCGTACGTGTACAGCATCTGAGCGCACAGCACATCGTCTCTGAGGGCCGACAGGTGCAGCGGCGTCTGTCCGTCCTCCAGCCGGCCCAGGTTAGTGTCCGCTCCCCGCTGCAGGAACATGCGACAGTACGAGTGGTTGCCCTTGATGACGGCGTAACGCAACAAGAAGCCGTTCTGAATGTCTATGTTGGCATTGTGGTCGAGCAGAATGCGCACACAGCTGGAGCGCTCGCGGATAATGGCCAGCTGGAGCGGCGTCGTGCCTTTGTCGCTGAGCGGGTCCACCTCGGCTTTGAACTCTAAGAGGAGACGCACGAAGGAGTCGCGGCCGTAGTGGGCCGCCACGTGCAAAGGGGTCCAGCCGTCATTGCTCTTGGCATTGATGATGTCGCTGCGATACTCGGACTCAAGCATGAGGCGGGCGATGCGGGCACGGCCGTGCATGGCAGCATAATGCAGGGCTGTGAAGCCTCCGATAAAATCCTTCACTGTGGGGTCCGCTGGAAATCAACACACGACAAAATCAAACTAATTTAACTGACAACCCAAAAAAATTTGATCCCTACTATTATTGCACAAGTCAATCTGCAATTATATACATCTTTCTTTGCATTAATGTGTAACTTAAGCTCTCTAACACTGGACATTTAAAATGTACTTAAATCTTAAAATGCCATGTGAAATTAAAAAATATTAAATGTTACAATTGCATTATGGTAGGCTATACTTGCTTTCAACATGACTAAAATGTTAACAAAATAATGTAAAAATAATTAGACTATTTCTTTACTTTATTATGTAGGCTGGATTCCAAAAACATGAATGGAAGTGGATTTAAGATATATAAAATAGTAATGTTTAGAACATTACATTCATGTCATTCTATCATGTACAATATTTGTATTTATGACTCATTTTTAACTCTTAAATGTTAATAAATGACTACAGTTACAGTCCCTTAAATTGTTGGTCATAATTATTTGTATGAGATTTAGCTAGCTAAAATGTCATTTAGCATCCCTATGTGCTCTTACAGCTTTTGACCAAATCATTTCAATGATTTATCTATCATTTTTCAGCAGTTATGAATAAATAAGTTTCTATTAACTACAGGAAATTCAGGAAATTCACAAAAAAAAATCAATCAGTCTGATTCAGGGTTTCTACAGGTTTAATGTAGATTTAGGACTTTTAAGACCAACTAAAGAAACACAATGAGTATTAGCAACACTTCCAACAGATATCTGTTCCTTATTATTTTATTTTACAAAATAAGTCACTTATGCACTTGTCACCACATGCCTCTTCTCCCAACCACTAAATTCTGATTAAACTGCAAAAAAGTGCTGTTCCTCCTCAGTGTTTTTGTCTTGTTTTCCAGTGCTAATGTCTAATTAAAGATGCATGCAAAATGTTTTCAAAATTAAGTGAGTTTATGATTAAAAGAAGAACAAATATCTGCCAGTGAGCTCAGAAAAATCAACTTAATTCAAATTGAAGTTTTCATAAGAAATACAGAGAAAATAAATATTTCATGAAGAAATACTTAGGGAGGATATTCATTTTTATGCAATGCATGATGTGACATGTAAATGCCATGAATTAATTTCAGCTCTGAAGGCCTTGCTTTGTGTAAGGGCAAATTAAAACATTAAATACACTCTGAATCTCAATAAGGAAAAGAGGACAGTGAAACTGCACAGTTAAACATTTAATTGTGGATCATTCTATCTGCAGATCTTTTGATAAAAATAGCTGTTTTATAGCGCCCCCTAACGTCTAGCATGCATTACGACACTTAAACATGAACATCAGAACAGTATTGTCTATTCTACAAACTTAATACCAGTTTAGTATTAAGGGATTAAGAGATGACAAGATAGTAAACCTAATTTTAATGCAAGAGTGTAAAATATCACCTAAGCCACCATTGTGAAATTGTTATCAGGAATGAAAAAGTACTTGATCATTCTGAAATCAAATTTCCCCAAGGAGAGGGATCATATTCAAACTATATACTGATTAATACACATTAAACTATGCATTTTCATTACTCTTTGTTGTATTTTTTGGATCTTGGTAGTTTAAATCTCCATCTACTTTTAATGTGTGGAAAACAGAAGCCCGTGTTTTTAAAAAAGGGATAATAATAATAATACAGGGCCCAAACTACTTTAGGGTAAGTAACATAAAGCAAGCCAACCACAGTTTATAATAAGTGTCAATCTAGGCCGGTCTTTCAAGATATTTTCTCACAAAGTGACACATTAAATCAGACTTGCAACCAAACTTTTACCTCCATGTTCGAGGAACACGCGTACGCAGCGCTCCTTGCCCTTCGCCGCAGAGAAGTGCAGCAGCGTCCAGCCATTGGCATCTCTGATCTTGGGCGAGTAGCCCTGCTCCAGCATCTTACGGACAGTGTAGACATCGCCGGCCGCCACCGCCGCCTGGATCTGCAGCTCCTCCTGTAACTCTGGGTTCCTTCTGCAGTGATGGTTCAGCATCCTGTCACATCTCGCAGTACGGGCGTCAGACGCTCCTGTGTCCCTGCATACAAACACACGGATGACATTACTGATAGACAAGCTCCTCATTATACACTCAAAGGATGATCAATTAGGTATGTTCTAAAAAAAAATGCAGAGTGTTTACATTTTTTTAGAGGAATCAACAACAAAGGAGATTTTTTATACACCTTTTCCATGTCCAATATAGATACCAATACTGGAACCTTAAGTATCTGCCAATACCAATACAATTTTTAGTCTTGATCAGCTTAGAACATCGATTTCTTGTTAATTTACTAACTACTCACTGCTTTATCATTAATAAAATAAAAACATGCATAAAATATTACATAAGATTTTAGAATTACTGTTAATTTGAATGCTGCATTTAAATCGTATGCTTTGAATGTCACAGGCTCTAAAATATATAGGCCACGTGTGTGTGTGTGTGTGTTTAAGTGAAAAATATATAAAACACAAATAAAACAAGGCTACAGGATATATCACTAATATTAACAATTGAATGTGTATAAACCTCTTACTGGAGAATTTTTAATAAAATATTTTGTACTATTTGTGTTACAAAGAGTGCAAGCATAATTAAAATCTTATGAGCCATGTATTTGAGATAAATATTACATACCTACAATTATTACTACATAAATATATAAACATTATAAACTGTGTTTCTTTGGAATTTATGATATTTCTTTAAGAACATGATAGATATGATAGAACAAATACATAGACTAAGTATTAATTATCTTTGCAAAAAACAGTATGAAAAGAAAACAATTGCACACATCACTTGTTTTAAAATGACAAATAGTCTTGCATGGAGAGCGCATATATGCACTTGCGTTGCATGAAGGCAAATCCATTAAACCACCCCAAAACAAGCTCAGACAACATAAACATGTTAATATAAAACAAAATGACAGAAATTACAAATGAATAAATATTTAAAAACATTGCCTACAGATAATTAGAAATGACAAAAATTACCGTTCATTAATTTCTTGTAGATCTAAAACAGCCTTTGAGGTCTGCATCCATAATCATATCCCCTTCAGAACTCCATTCTAGAGATGCAGAGTAATATAGAAATCATCATCATTTATATAATATCTTTTCATTTATATGTATTATGTATTAATGCAGATTCATAGACATTTACATAATCATCATTTAGCCACACCTAAATGGTGACGTCTTATTTACACACTTATCTGTCATTACATTGATCAGCTCTGTCTAGGAACAAACATTTACAGCCACCCATCAGTTCACAATGTAATTGTCTTTCAGACTCTGAAAAACCAGCAACAGCGAGCTTTTGCACACCTACATCTTAACAACATAAATGTTCAATAGCATATGTGATATATACCATCAACTGCAGTCTAACCTGTTTAATCACCTCAAATAAAGTAAATAAATGGTAAACAACCCAGTTTGTAGCTGCTGCACTGAGAACAATGAATCTGTTAGCTGGTGTGCTAAACCAGCTGTGGCAGCTAAAATGAGCCTAAAACAAATACTAATGCTCCTCTTTTTTAGAGACACACATAACTCATTTTAATATCACTGCAATAAATGATACGATAACTCTAACACGTATCATTAAACTGAAGGAGAATCTGACAAACTCTGTGATTGACATACAGTGTTACTGCATTAGCATTGTTAGCATTTAGCCAGCGGTTTTTGACCATTCTCAGAAGAACACTGCTTTTAAAGTTATTCAAACTCTCTTAACCTGTGGCGAGAGGATAAAATTAACTACATATGCTTAATTAACACAATAATAACTCAGGGGACAGTGAAATAAAAATATATAATATACATACAGAGTACAAATACAGTCAGGTAGCCATGAACACCATCTCCAAGGCTTCAAACCGCAGTAACCAATCAGATCCGAGCTGTCAAATACGTCATGCAGACGTCATACCGCTGCAAAATAAAACGCCGAAGGTTTGAGTTTTGCGACAATTTTGGCCGGATAATGGCAAACAGCATTGCATGTGCTTTATGGAGGCGCTTGTTCATTTTGGATTATTTTAATCACATTTGATGAAAAAATGGGGTTTTGACTGATTTTTCCTAAGCTGTATAAATTCTGCTTTAACGAAGCTTCTCTATACAGATCACGTATGTCAGTGGATTCTAACCCAAATTTTATACGAAACTCTCTAAACAATCTCTACCGTTCTGTAAATATAAGGTTATTTTTCCATTTATGATCTCCTTGTCTATTATATTTATTCCTTGCAGAGACTGGTGAAGTGGCTGTTATTGAGTTATTGTAAACAAAATATTGAGAAAATTGGAAATTCATCATAAATCACGTAAGCAAAGAAGATGCTGCAAGCAATAGATTTGTGATTTGGGGATATTTTGGAATAGCACATTTACAATGTCTTTATGTACTTTAAGGGAAGAATCATACTTTTTTTAAATTCTTGCAATTTCATTTAAACATAAAAGTAGAGTGTTGCACATTGATTTATTTCATTCTGTCTTATTGAACTAACAAGCCAATAAACTCATTTTATTGTAATTTTGTTGGCCATAACTTTGGTCATTCTGCCTTTGGCTTAAAGGGATAGTTCTCCCAAAAGTGTACATTCTGTCATTAATTACTCGCTCTCATGTCGTTCCAATCCCATAAGACTTTCATCCATCTTCGGAATACAAATTAAGATCTTTTTATAAAATCTGAGAGCTTTTTGTCCCTCCATTGACAGCTATGCAACTGACACTTTAACGCTTCAAAAAGTTCATAAATAGATATTAAAATCATTGAAGATTCAATCAGCCTCATTGTTTTTTGCAGAAGCTCAAACTTGCTGAGTAATACACAAGAATGAACCTTGTTGGTTCTTGCACATCAAGCTTCTGTTTACCACAACTGATGTGAGAGTTGATGAAGGTTTGTATGTCAATGTGAAATGACAGTATTTAATTTTTTTGGTGAATTGACCCCTTAAAAAGCAGCTCATTTATTAATTAATTTTAATTTAAAATTTTAACAATAATACTCACAATAACAAACGGCTGCTTTTTTAAAGTCTGACACATTCAGGACTAATTTCAGGATATAACTTTAGCTAAATTTGGCATGTCTTTTAGAAATTTAAAGAGCCAAAAGTTTTAATTTGCAGATATAAAATGTCTTTGTACAGAACTAAGTACTCTGGCCTTCTTAGCCTTTCAGAAACTCTCTCTGTCAATCGTTTTTCACCGTCATGTTTGCTGACATCAAATTGTCTTACATGTTCATGAAGGAGAGAGGTTTTTTTTAGAAGCATGTGGTTGAAAAGATGGGTTGATACAGTACAATTCAGTGGCTTTAGTCTTAGTAATGCATAACAACACTTTCTAATTACAGGTTATATCTGCAGTAGTTTTGTGTAAACACAAGTTTCATGCATGAATTATTGATAATCATTTGTTTGAACCTTTATTTTCACAGTGTCTCAGCATGGATGCTGCAGGATTGGATTTCCAAGCCATTTTCAGGCTGTTACGTACAGGATCTGCTCCCAGCCTGAGCAGTGAAGAGCTCTCCAGCAGAATCTCATCATGTGTTGATCAAACAGCAAACACTCCTGCTCCGTCTGTCACACACACAGACCTCATGTGCTTGTGTCTCACTCTTATTGAGGCCATCATTAACAGGCTGACAGCACAGAGTCTGCCACAAGATGTCACAATATTCTATGAAGATGTCAAAAGAAGACTGTTTGAAGAAATGAATCTGATTGCAAAACTGGTATGTTTAATCAAATTAAAGGAGTAGTTCACTTTTAAAAAAAAAAAACTTTTGCTGATAATTTACTCACCCCCATGTCATCCAAGATATCCATGTCATTCTTTCTTCGGTCGAAAAGAAATTAAGGTTTTTGATGAAAACATTCCAGGATTTTCTCCATATAATGGACTTCATTAGGAACCAAACGGTTCAAGGTCCATATGAGAGTTTCAATGCAGCTTCAAAGGGCTTTAAACGACACGAGATGATGAATAAGGGTCTTTTGGACCATTTCATTTGGACCTTGAACCATTTAATTGCCAATGAAGTCCATTATATGGAGAAAATCCTGGAATGTTTTCATCAAAAACCTTCATTTATTTTCGACTGAAGAAAGAAAGACTTGGACATCTTGGATGACATTGGGTGAGTAAATTATCAGCAAAAGTTTTTTGAAAAGTGAACTACTCTTTTAAACATGTAAAATTATTTATATATATATATATATATATATATATATATATAATTTTTATTTTTTTTATTTTTTTTGTGATAGAGATTTTGGTAACACTTTTTACACATTTTTTAAAAACATATTTTATCCCTACCGAGAATAATGGGAATTATTACAAAATTATAATACAAAATTCACAAAATGGCCAAACACATTTTGGTAAAGTTAATTTATTAGTCATTAATGGGATTACAGTTTTTTTTATTTTTTTATTTCTGCATAGAAACTTCTTAATTTTATTGAAAATAATAGCACAATGCAAAAAAAATAAATAATGGATGATGTGTTAGTTTTTTTTTAATGTAAAATATATTGAATTATTGTTTTTCTTTTCTTTTAAGTCATGTCACCTTTATTCCTGTAGCACTTTATACAGTACAATACAGGTTGTTTCGAAGCAGCTTCACATTAGTAAACAGGAGAATAGCTCAATTAATGAAGTAAATGACTTCAAATGTAAGACAAGTTCAAACTAGCAGCTGTAGCAAGATAATAGTGTTCTTATTCAGACCAGTTCAGTTTAATGTTGATTCAGTTCCATAAGGGTGTGAAGTTCATTCATGATAGAACTGGTTCAATTCAGCTGTAAGCAGCTCTTAAGAAGACACTACTGTCGTCATTCAGCTCAATGTTGATTCAGTTCTGTTCAATAGTGATGTAGATGTTGCAAACTGCATTAGTTTGGATTTTTTTTTTTATTCAGCTATAAAGCGCAAGACAAAATGTGACTTGGGCAAGCTTGTGATTACACATTAAGCCTAGAGTTTAATTTAGATATCTAATACCTGTTCAGTTTGAACATGTTTTTTGACCTGTTTTTATACAGGTTTCTCTCCTCAACTGTCAAGATCAGCTGGTGTCTCATTTATCTGCAAAGTGTATATCAGTCTATGTCATCAGTGACATTTCCATCAATGTGAGTATTAACTTGGACTGGCAACTACTCCATCTGAGTTTTATGTGGGTTGATATATTATGAATGTTTTCTGTTTCTCTCTCTCTCAAGCAGTGTGGGTTCACTAAGTGCTGTAATTGTTGATTATAGGGAGGCAGCAGCTCAATATGGAGACATAGGTGTGCTGAAGTATTTCAGAAACCAACAGCAAGCAGTGAACTGGACTCCTGTCTGTGGTCTCTGACTGCTGTGATTAAAGGAGTGCTGAGAGGAGAAATATGCCAGAGGAAAAGAGGTATTGAAGTGTGTTCAGACTGAGTTGTTTTAAATGTTGAGGAACCTTATAAAAGGTTTTATCTGAGGTGGCATGACATTTACATTGGATTAAACAGCCAATCTTTGCCTTCTCATTTCAGAGGACATGATCTTTTAATTCCAGCTGTTTGTTTGTCTTCTCCATAGATGTTTTGATGAAGCTTCTTTCTGGATTGGATGCCTCCATCACTTCCTTGCACACCAAACTTCTGACTCAAGACACACAGGACCCTCACAAAACAGAACTGATGAATCTTTCTAAATCCATTTGTGAGTTCTTCAACCTCCTTGAAGTCCTCAGCGCTGCCCGGTTTAGATATGGAGTCTGTTCTCCTGTTCAGAGGCTCATATTCGTTCAGTCGCGAGGGCTCCTTCGTGTCATGAGAGCAGATGTGGAATATTTTGTAAAGAAACGAGCACTGCTTGTTCTAAAGAAAAGTCTTCTGCGGAGAGCCGGGGACGATTGGGCTTTAGGTGAAGCTCAGTCTGCGTCACATGAAGATCACAGCCTGAGTGAGGACATGTTGGCCATGGCAGATGGAGTGTTACAAGAAGTGAATGCAGGCTGGCTCAAGGAAGTGCCTGTGAAATCTCAGGCCAGTTTCTTTGGTGGGAACTGTGATGTAAGACTCGCTGGGACGCAGAAGGATGATGTGATGCTGAGAGCCGTGAGCCTGGTTTTGCTGAAGTCACTAGAAATAAACATTCAGCGCCTTCATTGGAAAGGTAACTGTCATTTATTAGTTTTCACATTATCAGAGTAACAACTGGAAAATGAAAGTTCATCAAGACAAACTTTACATGACAAAGTCTCTCCCGAATGAAAGTTACAAAATTGATATAGTTTGAAAACTGTTTTATATGCTATATGCTTTCTAAGGAATTCTGACTTATATAAAATAGAAATTACATTAGAAATGCAGAAGATTTGCTATTGTGAAAAACAAGTTTAGATATAGTAGTACTCTTCAATTTTTTTGCAATAAATCATGAACGTTGTTTCATATGACTGTCCCACCCATGTTGTTATTGTTGTTTAACTAAAACTTTTAAAAATTCATTACTCTAAATAAACCTGAAATTAAATATAATTATTGGATGAAAACCTAAAACCTTGGCCTGAAATATAAATTTAAAGTTTTAAAATTACTATAACAAAAAATAAATGACGACGTTTCTGATGTTTTTGCAGTCTCCATGTACTTATATTGTAAGCAGGAATGAATGTGTGGACATATTTGTATATGCACCTATTTTTGTGTATACTTTTTATGTCTGTTTCTTGTAGTGTTTTTCACTTTTTCACTTCTTCACTTATGTGAAGAAGTTAGGGTTGATCACCTTAAAAAACTACAACTCCCACCAGTGGACTACAACCGTCCCTACCTGGCCTCTGCAGGTGTGGGTTATCACTGTTGATTGTCCTGGGGCCCGTTTCAGAAAGGAGGTTAAGTGAAAACTCTGAGTATGTTAACCCTGAAATGAGGGAAACTCTGGGTTTTCCGTTTCAGAAAGGTGGGTATATCAAACCCGAGAAAGCAGAGTAAGTCAAGCCCGTTTCTGAAAGAGAGGTAACTTATACTCAGAGTCAGTTACCATGGTAACTTACTCTGTGAACCTAACCTGGTCGGGAGCAGGTTTTCTTCAGTAAACTCAGAGTTTCTTGCGGTCTCCTCCCCTTTTTTAAAGAGGAAGTGCTGTTTAAACACTAACAATAAAATGTATTTACACATTCTTTAAGGAATATATATTGTTTGTCCATGTTTTAATTGACTAAATCTGTTTTGCAGCAATTTGCCAAAAAGTAAAAGGATTAAAACGTTTGCTAAACTTTTATTTGATTACCACCATTTTTTATAATATATTTCTATTAAATCATTAAAAAAATTGGAATAAAAAACATTTTATAGAACTCAATTGTTTTTCAAACATAATTTAATAAGTTATTAATGATAAAAATAAGATGTTAATCTTATTCATAATCAATTATTGAAGTTAGTTGATTACATATGTTTTATTGAACAAATGTTTAATTTATTTAACTCATTTTCATTTTAACTGATGATAATAATAATAACCGTAATTTAATAATGCTGTTTATATATTTAATAATTGTTTAATACCATAAACCGTGATATTTTCTGAGACGGTTCTTATACTGTGAAACTCTCATACCCCACATGGGGGAGTCCCGCACACCACCCCCACTGTTAAACAAGTTACTCAGCAACTTTTACTGTTTTAAATTAACTACTTTTTACTTTTTAGATTTTTAGACTGGTATTTTTACTTAAGTAAAAATGTATCAAAGTAATAGTAGCCTACTTTAGGTTGAATAACATTCTTCCAGTTTCACCTCTGATATTATAACAGTAAGTTACTGTAAAATAGTTATGAATTATTAACCACAAATGACATCTTAAACAGTGTAGTTAGATTAATGTAATACTTACTATCTCTAGAAAGTATTGGTCTACATATTACTAAATCCTATATCAACCTCAACTACTTGATTAACACAAAGAGAAGAGACAAGAAACAGCACTTTTAAATCTTTCAGATTAACAATATACAATTGCATGAATTATTCTTGAATTGATCAAAGTGTGTAGAGGGAGAAGGTTACATAAAACATATAACTTTTAAAAATGTATGTTAAATGCACTATTGTTTTATACTGAATTGTTCTATAGTTTATGCAGTAGCTTTTTTAATGTAATTGCATCATATTTTATTTTAAATTACAGAAGAATTAAGAGTAACCCCCTTAATTAAATTACAATATTTAGATCACTTGTTAATTAATTACACCTAACACCTCTTTTTGTCTGGCGCTGTTGCCATGGTGACTCATAATATCTGCGCTCCATTGATAATGGCTTTTTATAGTTGTGGTGCACGCGCTTAACTCAGAGTCAGTCAACTCAGAGTTGATTGAACTAACTCATTTCAGCTGTTCTGTAACCGAAAACTCAGAGTTTCCCATCTCAGGGTAAGTCAACTCAGAGTTCAAGCTTTAACTCAGAGTTGGTTGAGCCTCCTTATTGAAACGGGCCCCTGGTGTAGTTGAACACAGTCAAATGGAACGTAACATTTTGTTTGTGTATGCCCTGATGGTTGTATTACCGAAAGCTTGCCATTAAATTTTGCAGACAATTTATTTTTTGGGTTGGCAAGTGTTATCTGTCTGGCACCTTGTTTGCTGTGAGTGCGGTGAAACTCTTTCATATATAAAATTACTAAATCAAAAATAAATGAAATATAAATAAACAGAAAAGATTAAAATGGTCAAAACACAACAAAATTACTTAAATGCAAACAAAAATTTAAATCAAAAAAATTAAAAAATTAAAATAAAAGCTATAATTAAAAATATTAATAAATACTATAAATGTACCACAGTAGTTCTGTCTCAAATGAATTGCATGTTTTGAATTATTTGGAGGCACTGATTCACAAAGCATTTGTAAGAATGATTGCTTACATTGCATGTGTAAAGCATAAATGTAACTTTCTAGTTCTTCACCATAGAATAAAACATGCCATTTAATTATTTAAAACAGCAGGGGGCAATGTATCTCTTCGTAATACATGTCTTTCCTGTGTTTCCAGGATCTCAGAGTGACATTGACATCCGTCAGTATTTAACAGAGCTCATGTCATTCCTCCAGCTTCATGGGACTCTGATGTCTGCAGACGCTCACAGCTGCTCCTGGGTGTCTGTAGTATTTGCTGAACAGGATGATGACATGATGGAATCAAGCAAGACTTTGATTGGCTTGTATTTATATCAAAAAAGGTTTGGAATCTGTTTTATAAATCCTGCTATACTGTACCCAGAAATTTAGCTCTTTTTCAGAAATTTTAGCTCTATTTCCAGAGGTATTGATGTATTAAAGATTTGTGGAAATTAAATCATATTCAAGTATTTGGGCAGACAGTTAATGCATTTCACATTAATTTAAAAAAAAAAAGAAAATTACCAATCTAGTTGGAAGATTTCAAACATGTTTGATATCTTGAGTCAATTTTAGAACACATTTGTCACATGTCTCCTAGCAATATTGTTGTGTGAGTTTGTTCAGAGCGAAAGTCTGGTAGTGGTTGATCCTGAGTTTAGTGTATGAAGCCTATTGTTTTCTCTAACCATTTGGAAAGCCAGCAAGTATATGATTCCTAGTGTTTTGAAGTCAATTTAGATCAGACAAGGCTTATATTAAGCCAGGATTATGCTTTTGTTTAATTAGGGCATTTGAGTATTTTTTAAAACGTGCCTTAAAAAAAACATTACTGGTGTGCATATCGAGACTAAATATGGGCACTGATATATAAAGATATGTCAGTGTAAGTTGCTTTCAGCTTAGACAGTTTTAGTCTAGGACTAGACTTAAGCTTTGTCTCTGAAACAGGTGGTAAAATTCACAAAGTGAAAGTATTTTCCAGCTGATAAACAATGAAAATGTTGACCACAAATAGAATAGAATTCATCTTGTTTTAAAGAGTGTTGCGTTTAATGAGGCAGAGGACACAACTACATATATACTATATAAATAAACATATAAACTATATATATATATATATTTTATTTTTCATTTTATAGTAATTTAATGGTAAATGTTTCCCCCCCCCCTTTCTTCACAGTTTGAGTTCCTCAGACTCGGGGGTTTGCGTCTGGGGTTGTAACCCTCACTGTCATTTCATACTTCTTCTCCGCTCCCTCTCCTTTGACCACACCGTGCTGCTTGACTTCCTCATCTCTTCGGAAACATGTTTCCTGGAATACTGCGTCCACTACCTGAAGCTTCTCCGTGAGGACCGGACAGGCTTGTGTAGGTCTTGTCGTCATATTGAAGATTGTGATGGGAGGCTTGGTGCCACTAGAAGAGGAACTGATGCTTCCGTTCAAGCTCCCTCTGCTAATTCAGAGACGCTGTATGTTGTTCAAGCAGGTAATGAAGTCTCAGTTCCACGACTGGTTGATTATGGGAGCTCGGACGACTCCGATGAGGCAGAAGAGCATGTTTCTGGGAAAACTGATGTAGATTCTGGTAGGACTGAAGCATCTTTTTGCCCATCTGAAATGGTGCTAGAACAAGTTCAGACTGAATATGCATCTGAATCTCTGTTAGATAAAGTGTTTGTGTGTCTTATGGACTTAAGGACCACCGTAACCAGACTACATAACAGGGGTCTCTTTCCCTACAATCCTACCTCACTTCTAAAACTGTTAAACAGCGTAGAACGCCAGAGAAACAGGGTTAGTTAGTTAGCTTTGACTTAAAGCTAAGTAACAGGGATAGATTATGACTGATCAAGATTTATCTGTTCAATTACTGCAGTGAATAAACAATACATTGTTGAACCAAAAGATTATTTTTGCATCAAAATTAATAAGATATATTGAGGGACTAAATTATATATAATATATAATGAAATTATTAAATACGGCATGGAATGTTGCAATAAATAAAAATACAATGAAATGTACAAGGCGTGAAATAAATTCATCTGGTAACACTTTACTATATGGTTCCAAATGTTAACATTAGTTAACATGAAATGAACCATTTATCAATCTTTGTTAATGTGAATTTAAATAATTACTAATACATTATTAAAACCAAAAGAAGTATCTGTTATATTATATGTCATATCATTTAGCGGAGCTGAGCAAACGCAAACTCGTTTTTATGAAATAATAATCTTATTTTTTCGTGCATGCAGTTCATTCTACTGTTATTTTTTCACCTAAAATGAAAAATGACACGAAATGCCATGTGAAATATTATACCAAGGCATATTAAACCCTTTTATTTTATATTCATTTGTTTAGTGTCGTGTGCTAAATCCTAACGAAAGCTAATTTTCCAACAGTCCATCCTGTGATAATCTGCTATGGCTCCACTCCCTCATTTGTGTTTGTCTATTTATTCACTATAAACTCTGTGATTTACTGTGTATGTAAACCATATTAACAGCAGGTTTATTCCACTATATGGGATTGTGGGATTAGGCCAAACACCATAATTAAGCATTTAAATGACATCACAAATTTCCATCATTTTATATGCAAATATCCACAATCAACATCCGGCAACAGCTTTTCAGAGGGAAAGGCACCACTTATGTAGATCAAACAACTGTTTCTCACATTAATGTCATAATTAGGCTTGTTAGATGATTAGACTCTCCTCCACTTGAATGTTGGTTGCGAACGTTAATTAAATTAAGGATCCCAGCGGATAAAAAACCTTCAGTTTCGGTCTAGCTCCTAGCAAACCTGATTTAAACTGAGCTGTAGACATTACATATTTTTAGCAACACATTATTTTAGAAATCATTCGAGCACACATGACATAAATGCATGGTTTCCACAAAAAATATCAAGCAGCACAACTGATTTCAACCTTTATAATAATAAGAAATGTTTCTTGAAATTAGCATATTAGAATCATTGAAGGATCATGTGACACTGAAGACTGGAATAATGTTCAGTAGCACCTCATTTGCAGTACACAAGATCCAGGGGGCGGAGTCGGATCCATATTTGAGGGGTCCGACTCCTCCCCATTGATTTAATGTTTTGCAGTGAGGACCATCTCATAGTGTTGCTGAAAATTCAGCTTTGCATCACAGGAATAAATTACATTTAACAATATATTTTAATAGAAAACAATTCAGTTGCAATAATAATTTATTATATTACTGTATTTTATAGTTTTAATCTAACAAATGCAGCCTTGTTGAGTAAAAAAACAACAACACTTCCTTCAAAAACAACTTTGACCCCAGAAGAAAAAGTAGGATAAATAATAAATAATATATTGCTACAAAAAAAAAATGATTATGGAGCAAAATAACTCAGGTGCAAATTTATCTATTGCTTCTAAGTCAGCAAAATTAGATTAAAAAAGGGAAAAGATTACATAAGGGTTCATTTGCAGTGTGGATTTATGTCAACCACAATGTATGGATTGAGTTTCACCAATTTAGGAGACATTAAGAAGTAGAATTTAATTGTTTCCACTGTTATCATGTTAATAAGTTTGATAGGATCTATAAACTTTCAGGATGCCTTTGTTTACTTTTTATGCACCAATTCTGGTAGTGTGGTTGTTGGTCACCACTTGATGTCCAATATAAATTAAAACTATTATATAGGTGTCTTCTGAATTCAAGGCATCTAATGGGTGCAAGTACTGGCAGTGTGTTTTTACTGGAAACACACCTCATAGAACTGAGTCATTGACTGTTTGTCCTTTTGTCGTATCTGGCTGTTCACACACACTATCTCGCCCTCACCTTTTGCAGCTCTATCAGTTGCACTATGCAAATAAGGTGAGTCCTTAGGGCGCAGTTTTTATGTGTGCGCATGAGTGAACCCAATGAATGCCTGTTAATCTACAGAAGGTAAGAAGGAGGTAAGTAGGGAGGGGAGGAAGCAACTCAATTGCTACTAAGGTAGGGTGTGACCACAAAGTAATTCAGACAAAGAACATTCCCGTGGGTCTCGAGAGCAGCGGTGCTGTCATGTTACTCACTTCACCAGCGGAACGCAGAGCGAGCGGCGTGAGATCAGACGGTTACCTGAACACTGCGCTGAACCGCTGACAGGTAGCAGAGGTAGCCTAAGTGTTTGCTTTTTCTTGACCTTTGAAAAACTTTCAATCTTGTGTTTTTTCTTTTTTTGTTTAAAGAGGCCTTTATGGAAGATGTTTGGAGAGTGTCTCTAATGAAGTAGAGCTTGTGGAAACCTGTTACCTGGATTTTAAGACATTGGAAAATAATGTTAAACCCAGGTTTTCCTGTTGTATTTGTTAAATTGTGTTTGACAATTGACAACTTCTATATTATAAGCTGGGTTGGACTGTAATGCTAAAGTTTGAAAAATTTTAATGTGCTTAAGTTGGTCAGTTCTTGAGTTTTAACTATATTCAGTTCATATATCCTAGTTTCTTGTTATCAGAAATGGTTAACAAAGAAGATAGTGGCTTTGCGATGGTGTAAATAATTATTAGAGTTGTGTTTGGCAGTATTAGGGTTGAAGGGAAGGATAGTGATAATTCTGTGTGAGCTGTACATGGAGAGGCAAGCTTTGTTTACTCAGCGTCTTGCTCAAACAAACTCTGAGCTCTTTGTTATGTTCAGTTGACATGGTGTTCTGGTCATTCTGTACATGTACATGTCATGGAGATAGATAAGACTGCCATTGTGTGCTGTATTGCCTGATCAAAACCAAAATGTTAGGCTGTATTATTGTTGAAGTAATGAGCAGTTAGCCATTAGTTCAATAGTTTGAGTTGGTAACATTTTTTGTTTGTTTGATTTTAGGAGATTATGATCACCAAGGCTGCATTTATTTATTAAATACAGTTAAAATAATATAATTGGGAAATATTATTGCAATTTCAAATATCCTTTTTTGATTGTAATACATTTACAAATGTGGGCCTAATTTATTTCTGTGATTAAAGCTGAATTTTCAGCATCATTACTCCAGTCTCCAGTGCATGATCCTTCAGAAATCATTCTAATGTGCTGATTTGCTGCTCAAGAAACATTTATTATTGTTATCAATGTTGAAAAAAGGTGTGCTGCTTCACATTTTTGTGGAAACCACCCCTCCCCCAATTGATTGTTTGATTATATTGTATTTGAAAAAGAAATCTTTTGTAATATTATACATTTATTTACTGTCAATTTTCATCAATTTAACGTGTTCATGCTGAATAAAAATATTCATTTCTTAAAAAAAATCTTAACCCAAATTATTTGAACAGTAGTTTATATGTATACGATCTCTTATTATATAACATTTTTAAATGCCACATCTGTTGTCTGATCACTTCCAAACATCAGCCAATTTGCTGATAAATTGCTAATAATAACACCTATAATAAGACATTTAGTCCAAAAACGAATCAACTAAAGTTTTATCCAAAATATTTTGGTTAATTCATTTAAACTTCTTACTTTAAATAAATCAACCCAGGATCTACAGTACAGTTTAATATCTCAAAACTTGATACCCAGGATTAATTACTAACCCAGTCTGGACCGTGGGAAACCTGAACAAAATAACAAAGGATTATGTAATAATTTAGTCTCTGAGACTTACTTTCACTTGTGATGGCCTTATTAATTTTCCAGCTTTAGTGTGTATCACAACTAATACTTATACTCTATTAGCTTGGGTGTGAGTTGCTGTTGAACATGATGCAATTCACTGAATAGATTTGAACTTTATATCTGCACAAGAACATGTTGCTAGCCCTGTATTTGCCGTTTGGGTGCATGGCATCTCAGGTGTGTGTGTGTTGGTACATACAGTAAGCATGTGGTTTAGCCCTGGGGTTAGCATCGGCCCTATACTGTTTTCAGTAACAGCAAAGCTGTTTTACTATCAACAAATTGGACAAATCCTTTTCAGAATCTGCATGGTTATATATACAATTAGAGCTACAAAAATCCCAACTATTTTAGCAATGATAGTTTTTTGATGAAAGTCTTTTGATATTGACCTTTTATTGTTTGGTATTTTCAAGATTCTGCTTCACATTTTTTGTAGGTGTAATTGGATGCACACACACACACGCATATATATATATATATATATATATATATATATATATATATATATATATATATATATATATAGTATATATACATACACACATGCATACATACATATATATATATACATATATATATATATATTAATTATTTTATGACAAATATATAAATATATGACATAAATACACGGTGTTGAATAAGCCTGATTTCATCACTAATTCTTACATGTCTAAATCTAATATGTTCTGAACCAATACCTCTGATATCATTTCCCAAATCTTCTCTGATCTCTCTTTAATATATAATAGAAACATTATTTTTTGTAAGGTTCTACAAATTTATGAGTGTACCATAGACTTTTATGCTGTATGGATGGATGCTACTATTATATTATGTACTGATATAGGTATCATATCAATAATAAACAGGATAAAACGTCATTAAACTTCTCTTCTTTAGAATAATGTGTGTACTGATGCATCATGAACCTTGTTTTCAATTTTGTCAATGATTGGTGTCAATTTTGTTTTTAAGTCGAATACTCACACTTTCTCCTCGAATGAATTCAGTATTCAGAGTGTTGGCTGAAAACACTTCTTTTTGTAATATGTGATGCGTGCAGTCTTGTCTGACACTTGTCATCTGCTGTGTCCAACAGATCGTGGTCATGATTGGTATGATTGGTGAATGGTTGTGGTGGGACCGGCTGTGGCTGCCGGGGAACCTCACGTGGGACGATCTCACAGATCAGGAAGAGCTCGTCTATGCCAAAGTTTCCCACCTCTATGTCATTGTGCCGTATGCTTTAGTTTTCCTGCTAGTCAGATACTTGTTTGAAAGGTGAGTTGGTGGTGGAATTTCTCTGATTATGTTGCAGGAAATTAACATTTGATCTATCACTCAGGGTATATATTTCAATAGCCAGCGTGAGAATTTGTAAATGCCCCATTTTGAAAACCACCCAATATACCAGCCTGACCAGACTGGTAGATGAGAAAACTAGCAAAGGCTTTTTTTTTCTTTTGAGAAGGCTGTGTGGCTGTTTTAGGTCTTTTTCTTTGTTAAATAATTAGTTCATATAGTATTGGTAACTGTGTTTACAACTCTGTGGGTGCGTTTAAATCAGCTTAGACTAGCAATCAGGTCACTGATCAGGAAGTCGGCCATTTTAAGACCTGTCTCAATCACAGAATCCTTTCAGTGAACTGAAACATTCACTCCCTAAAAAGTCCCACAAACCACAGTGAAAACCAGGGGGCATCAATGCTCACTGTATTCTTACTGGAAAATCTGAAGCGCAAGAAGATAAATCAAGTGGGCCATGGCCAACTCAATACACAATTTAACATGAAAGATGTTTTCTTTTTCAACAAAAAAAAAACATTATCTACATTTGTTTTACTGTCAACCCCTGATAGCACACGTACATCAAGGAGATGTCTATTTGATGTGTGTTTCATCTGGAAGGCATATTTTTTCATAGTGTTTGTTCATCTGCAATATGTCTAGGACGCTTCCTGTTAGAAGTCAAATGGACGTTTAAGATGTCTTTAAGATGTAGGCTACTAATGAAGGATGTAGGCTATGATAAACTGACATCTTAAAGATGTCTATCAGATGTTAGTAAACAGCAGATGCTTTCCAGATGAAGGGATCTTTAACAGACATCTTGCAGACGTAGCCTACATTATGCTATCTGGGATGTTAAACAATTGAATGTGTGCATGCTGAATTAAAGTATTAGTTTCTTTAAAATATACCACATTTGTGCCAGGTTGCATAAACTGCTCAGTCTTACAAGTTAGTCTGATCTGTTTTCATCAATGTTTTTTTTTTTTTTTTTTTTTTTTTTTTATCTGGTAAAGCAGCATGTGCGTTGCGTTGCTTTTGTATAGGCATTAGTTACCGTGGAAACCGCCATTTCTGCCGCTCCTAAAGCGCCTTCTGCTGGCACCTAATGTAAACAGCCTTGCAAACCTGTATTAATACCTAATACTAGCGTGGCTGTGGATTTCTTCTACAAAATTCACTCATGACAGTACAATAGGGCCTTCTAAGTCAGTCTGAAGTATGTCCTCTCACTCAGTAGAAAACGTGGTTAACTCGTGCTTGGAGAAAAGAATACTGTACGGTGAAACTGGTATAATTTTGAACAATACCGTGATATAGATTTTTAGTCATACCGCCCAGCACTAATTTAAAGCTTATAAAAGCTGCTTGTAAAGCTACGCTTTTTGAAGTATAGCTACTATAAGCTTCTAAGCAGCTGCTGATAAAAAATAACCAACTGTATTGACGTGTGTTTGTGACATTAAAAAAAATTGTGTTTTGGCTTAATAAACTAAATATGATGCAAGTAATTGATGATCTCTATCAGTTCACTCCCCTCCCGGTGACACCGCCACTACTGGTATTTACAATTTACAGCAGAGCAGATATCTTTCTGACATTCATTTTTTTTTTTTTTTTTTTATTTAAAAGTATGATGATAAATACTGTCACTTATTCTGCAACATTTCATCTGTAAATTTATTTTAAAAGTTAGCTACATTAGGTAGCCTAAATAACCTGTCTTGATAAATTTTTATGGAAAAACATGTTTTTTGTAAAAAACAAACAAACAAAAACAAAACCCATATGATTTGTTTTGTGCTTGAGATTAAGTGAGCATCAATGCTTGCTGGTTTTCATGGTGCATTGTGGGACTTTTTAGGGATCAAAAGTTTCAGTTCACTGAAAGAATTCTGTGATTGAGACAGGCCTTAAAATGGCCAACTTCCTGATCAGTGACCTGATTACTAAACTAAGGAGCTGATTGAGTTGTAAAGAGTTACCTACACTAAATATGAACTAAATAAAATAGTTTAACTATTAAAAAGACCTTAAACGACTATTCAGCCTTCTAAAAAACAAACAACAACAAAAAAACATCAAGCACAATAAAAATGCTTAAACCGGCCTAATTTTCTCATCTCCCAATCTGGTATTGGATGTGTTCAGAGTGATTTTAGCCACATTTCTCTGGTCAGGCTTTGAGATCAGCATAACCTAGCTTGATCTTTTTTGTCAGGGTAGAGTTTTGTTGTGCTGCACCTGCACTGCTAGTCTGCTAATAAAAACTAGCTTTTTACTAGAAAGTCTATACTATTTTGAAACCCGCTTAAGTATAGTTTTAAGTTGTTTCCTTAAGTTTTAAATATGATTCCTATGAAGGATGTAAAAAAATGCATCAGTGATTTATTCATGTTTGGAAGATAATGCCAACATAAACATTATAAAAAATGTCAGTGTTTTAATTCTACTAATGTCTGTCTGTTTAGGTTAATAGCGACACCGTTTGCAGCGTTGTTTGGCGTTTCAGAGAAGACCGGATACAAAGTGGAGCACAATGCTGTTCTTGAACATTATTTCAATACAAAGTCAAAAAACCCAAGACAGGTAACGTCTTCTCCTCTCACTTAACAACATATCATTCTGAACTTCAAATCCTCATCAGATTTAAAGTGGCTTGTGGCTTGATCACGTGAGAGCGTCACTGTTTAAGACATCTTTTAAGGCAAGATTCTCTAGCTTTTTTGGAAACTGGAAATCAAAACGGCACATTTCTGCAGGAGATGTTTGCAGTGCAACACTGATCTCCTCCATCTTTTATTAGGCAGATATAGATGGTCTGTGTAAAAAATGCAGCTGGTCAAGTAGACAAGTGGAGCGCTGGTTCAGGAGGAGACGAAACCAGGACCGTCCTAGTGTTCTGAAAAAATTCAGAGAGGCCAGGTATGAAATAAAGACATATACGCTTTTTTGACTTGCCACATAGCTGTCTGGAATACTTGATAGTGATTGGTCAAATGCTGCATTCTTTTGTCAAATATTGTCGTATAATGACGATAAACTAGTGTTCTAGCAGTCTTCAAGCAGTGCGCTAGAAATGGCAACATAAGTTTTAAAATGAACTGAAAACCTTGAATGCAAGGTTTAAAAAAAAAATAATAATAATAATAATGCTAAATGTGTAAATGTAAGCAGTCTAATTTGCTGCAGCTGTCATTTACCCCAAAACCAAATGGTTACTGACTTGTTGCTGTGTGCTTCCACTTCCAGACTATTGTTGATTAGTGTTTTTGATCTGAATGTAATCCCTGATCACATGAGCGTTCCTCTCTGTTGGGTTGTCTCTATAGTTGGCGATTGGTGTTTTATGTGGGGACGTTCATTGGTGGAATCATAGCCCTGTATGATGTAAGTTTATCCTTTTCTTATGGTTTTCCTTAAAATTGCATATCTGAAGTAAGACATCTATGAAAAATGTGCTTGTTTTCCTGTACTGATGATTGACATGATTAGGATGTCTCTATGATGCGCTCGGGGGGGTTAGAGATCTAATGTGCGTGTGAAGCTTCTGACAGATGAGCCCTGTGGTGAATTCAGACCGATTTGAAACGCACTACAGTATAGGCAGCCACCCACGGCGCTCACGTTTGTTTTTTGCAAGCGACAACAATGTAACCAGTTCTAACACAATGCATGGCAAAAGTTCGAGCAAAGCATGCAAACTGTTTTGTTGTTGGCTCCACACACAGACGAGCACAAAACGCTATTTGGAGTCCCAGCCTCTGATGAGACGAGAGCATGGGATTCATTTTATTTTCAATGGAAATCCCTCAGAAACAGATGAATCAGTTTAACTCCACAAGAACTATAAATGGATCCACTAACCATTCAGAAACGTCCATGTGCGTCTAAAGGTTGCACATGTAAAGGATCAACAGTCCTCTGGATGGGGGTGGGGTTCAGCTGTTCATTTGCATTTAAAGGGACACACAGCGTTTCTGCTCACTCCCAAAAAGGAGAAATTTGACAAGCTATAATAAATGAATAGAGCTGAAATTTCATTTATATTACAGCTTGTGAAAAGGGAGATGTAAGATATATATATATATATATATATATATATATATATATATATATATATATATATATATATAAATGCCATTTGAAATTTTCTTCTTTAATGATGATTTTTTATCAAACTTGTATATTTAAGTTCAGTAATTTCACTTAAATAACAATTAATAGGTAATTATCATTGCCATTTAAGTGAAATCACTGAACTTAAATATACAAGCTTGATAAAAATGATCATTCTAGAAGAAAATTTCAAATGGCACTATTAATATATATATATATATATATATATATATATAGAGAGAGAGAGAGAGAGAGAGAGAGAGAGAGAGAGAGAGAATTTAAAAAAACCTTTATTCCAAATTTTCTTTTTTTTTTCAAAACATTAAAAACAACCTACTTAAAATAAATTACATAAATTGAATAAAACAAAGATTGTCATCTACCACAGAGCACAAAGCCTCTCCATAACACCAAACATCCTCAAACATGGCAAGACATGAAGTAGCTTTATAAAACCTAAAATCAATCAAAATTCTTGACTTCACCATGGCACCAAACATTGACACCAGATCAAAATCTTGATTTTTTTCATTTTTTTCTTTCCGACTCATGTATATTGCCATTTTACTTTTGCCCAAAACAAAATTCAACAACTGACACTCTCTCTTTCTTCTCTTTGTATGTTTTACCCCAAAGATAAAAGCTTGCATGGAAAATTCTTCATTAAAAGACTTAAACAAATTTTGTAAAAAAACAAATAAAGGTTTAAGTCTATGACAACTCATAAAAACATGAAAAACAGTCTCCCTTTGTGGGCAAAATGGGCATTCATGGCCAGAGAGAGAGAGAGAGAGAGAGAGAGAGAGAGAGAGAGAGAGATTTTAAGACACCTTTATTAACTAACTACACAACATTAAAAAAATATATAAACACTACATTAGCAAGAAATCAAGAAATCACCTTGACCTACTCAAATTCTTCAATAAAGTGCAATGTGTCATTTTCAATCCAGCACAACATTCTTTGTACACTCCACATATCTTCAAAGTTTTCCAATTTTTTCATATGAGAATAAAAAATAAAATCATGTTTTATCCTTGCTTTTATGAGCCCCTTAAACAACAATACAACATTTGTACTATTGCCAGCAATTTCATGTTTCCTACTAATATAAACTGCCATTTTGGCTTGACCCAGAATAAAGTTTAACAACCGTCCTTTCTTCTTCTTTCTTTTACAATATTTAAAACCAAAAATAAACACAATCATTGTAAACACTTCATTAACATTAGTAAATAAAATCTCCAATAAACCAAATAGAGGTCTTAGTCTCTCACAATGCATAAAACAATGAAAAATGGTTTCTCTTGCCCCACAAAAAGGACAACTATCTTGCACATTCGGATTCAACAATGAGATAAAAGCATTTATAGCAACAATTCCATGTAAAATTCGCCATTGAAGATCACCCACATGTTTAGTCAATGGTGGTTTGTAACAAGAGCCCCAGAAAGGTTTGACATCAGAATCAACACTTAAATGGTCTCTCCATGGTGTATCCATACGTTTTAACTTCTCATTATTTATCACCTTCACACAGACATTATATAAACTCTTTCCTCCTATTGTGTCGAACATTATATCTCTCACATGCTCTGAGGTTGACAAAACATTTTCATTTTCTATAACACTTTTGGATATCACCATACGCGGAAAATTGTCTGTTTTATCAGGAAGAGCTTGACTTGACAAAAAGTTCCAGTCGTCTTCACTCAAATTTTTCCGCCACTTTTTCAATAAAAAATTTACTGTTCTTGTTGATTTAATTCCAAGTCTCTGTGCAAAGGCATCAACATTGTCCATCGCAGTACCAGCCACTTCTATTAAGTCCTTCATTTGAACAACTTTGGCTTTTGTTAAAGTTTGCATCAACCACAAAGTTGTATCTCCACATAAATCAAGTCGAGCACCATTAATCAATGGCTCTTCCAAAAACCAATGCAGAGACTGATATGACGCTGATCTTTTAATCTGTACCAAACACCATGCTCTTCTTAAACTTTCATAAAAAGACGAGATAGACTTCAAATTAAAACTCCTACAATCTGTCCAAAAAATATTTCTTCTGAAACCCCACCCTCCAACCTTACTCAAAAGGCAACAGGCTGGTCCAAACCATGAGACATTAGGACAGTATAAAAACCTTTGAGCAAACTGTAGCCTAAAAGCTACTTTCCTGCTCAAAAGATCCACCACCCCTTGACCACCCTCTTCTTTTGGAAGGTACAAAACATTCCGTGGTAACCAATGTAATCGATCCCAAAAGAAGTTAATCATCTTAACCTGTATCTTTCCAAGAACCCCTTCAGGAGGCTCTAGAACTGCTATTCTGTGCCATAGTGAGGAGGCTACTAAATTATTAATAATCAATGCTCTCCCCCTAAAGGATATTTTAGGTAAAAGCCATTTCCACCTTTCAAATCTTCCTTCTACATTTTCGACAATACTTTCCCAGTTTCTTTTCATTATAATTTCATCACCCAAAAAAATTCCAAGATACTTCAGACCTCTTTGTGACCAGACCATTTCACCAGGTAATACCAGTTCTCCTTCATTCCATTCTCCAACCCTGTATGCTGAACTTTTGGCCCAATTTATTTTTGCAGATGAGATTTTTCCATAAATGTTAACAATATCAACCAGCTTGTCAATATCATCTTGTCCACTGGTTAAAACTAAAATATCATCTGCATATGCTGATAGCTTTATAGGTGGAAATGTACTGTCATACATAAAACCATCCAGATGAGTCCTAATTTTATTTAACATGGGTTCTATTGCTATTGAGTACAGCATTCCTGACAAGGCGCATCCTTGCCTAATACCCCTTTGTATTTTAAAAGGGCTACTCAAACCACCATTGATTTTCAGTACACTTTCAATATTTTCATAAAGCACTTTAATCAAGGCAGTGAAGGCAGGTGGAAAACCAAAAGTATCAAAAGTATACCATAAAAATTGATGATCCACCCGATCAAACGCCTTCTCTTGATCTAGGGAAATTAGGCCACATTTTTTCCCACACAGTCTAGAAACTTCCAAAATATCCCGAATTAAGGATATATTATCCACGATTGATCTATTAGGGACACAATAAGATTGATCTAAATGTATAACCTGTCCAATTACTTTCTTCAGTCTGTTCGCCAAAGCTTTGGATAAGATCTTATAATCAGTGCATAATAAAGAAACAGGCCTCCAGTTTTTTATCTCCTTGAGATCACCTTTCTTAGGGAGCAAAGTTAAAACAGCTCTTCTGCAACTTAGTGGCAGTTGTCCTTTATCCAAACTGTCACTTAAGACGGCCAGTAGATCTTCTCCCAACAAATGCCAATATGCCTTATAGAACTCAACAGGCAACCCATCCAATCCTGGTGTTTTACCATTCTTCATACTCTGAACAGCATTAAGAATTTCATCTGTTGTTAAAGGACATATCAGTTCTGCATATGAATCTTCCTTCACTCTTGGTAGATTGGATACAAATTCAGCCATTAACTGTCCATTCACAACACTGTTGGAATACAGCTCCTTATAAAAACTGGCAGCTCTTTTCCGAATGTCAGAAACCTCAGTCAGGACTTTTCCACCTTCTGATCGTAAACACTGAATACTTTTTCTTTGGCCATTTTTCTTTTCTAAACTGAAGAAGAACTTGGACGGGGCATCCATTTCAGAAAGACTCTGAAATCTAGATCTAACCAACGCCCCCTGAGACCTTGTCCCTAATAGATCTGCTAAGGCTGCTTTTTTTCCTTTAAGAGCCCGCAATTGGTTGGGATTTGCCGAGATTTCATTTAAAGCCTGAAGTTCAACAATATCCATTTCTAGACTTCTTATAGACTTAACTATATCTCTAGAAACATTAAAAGTGTACTGATTACAGAATGTTTGTATTTGCACCTTCCCAATCTCCCACCACTGTTGTATTGATGTAAAAGATGACTTTTTAGATTTCCACCCCAACCAAAAAAAAGAAAAACATTTACAAAAATGAGCATCTTCTATTAAAGCACTATTAAAATGCCAATAGGCACTCTTATATTTGATTGAATTAATAAAAACACATGCTACTACCATTGAGTGGTCAGAGAAACCAACAGGACAAATATCACAAGCTTTAAAACATTGTTTCTGATGATTAAAACAAAAGAAAGAATCCAATCTTGCTAAAGAGATACAATTTTCTTTTACATGAGCCCATGTATATTGTCTTTCGTTACTATGAAAAATTCTCCACACATCACAAATTTGACAAGTTTGAATGATATTTTGTAATTTACCCCTTGAAGCCATATGAGGCTCAATATGATTCCTATCTAAATCATTACTTGTACAATTAAAATCTCCACCCACAACTAAAACATTTTCTAGATTACATTCTTTTAGGCTTTCACATAAAGTTTCAAGAAACAACATTCTTTCTATTGATTTTACAGGGGCATAGACATTTATTAATTCCAAAGTGACATTTTCAAATGTTGCTTTTATCTTAATTAATCTACCTTGTATTACTTCTGTGACATCATATGATATTGGTAAACAAGTCTTTGAAAACAACACAGCCACCCCAGCACTCAAAGCAGTCTTATGACTCAAAACAATGTTTCCTTCCCACTCTTTCATCCATTCGACTTCATTTTCCTTTGTGCTGTGAGTTTCTTGCAAAAACATAACATCAATATTTTTTAGTTTCATCAACTCGTAAATCTGCGCTCTTTTGCTTACATCCCTCGCCCCATTTACATTCAGGGAAGAGATTTTAAAATTACTCATTATGAGGGATGAAAAAAGCACAACAAACCAGATCCATATCACTCTGCTATTCTTGTGACAAATCATTACTTAATGCTTGAGGGCGTACTTTTTGCACAATCTTTTTTAGACGATACACTTCAGGATTTGACAGACATCCTTCCCCTTTTTGTTTCATTAAGCTTTTTGCTGAGTCAATAAACAAAGAGAGGTCAGGAAAATAATCTATTACTTCAACATTCCTCATTCCTTTTGTGCGCTGGAGAAAATTTTTCATTTTCTCCAAACTGTACCCACTATATTCTTGTCTCAACTCTTCCTCAACTGGACCTTCAGAGAATTCCTGCTCACTTTCTGAGTCAGACATATCACTTGAATTCACCACCTCAGAACATTTGGTACTGATCTCATCTTGTGCCTTTTTCTTTGATTTAGCTATACTTTCACCAAGATTAGACTTCCTTTTCACTGATGGCACTTTAAATATTGCTTCATCCTCTTTGAGTAATTCACCCACCATCTCATCAAGTTCAATGTCCATTGTCTCGTCATCTTTTCTAATTCGTTTCTCACTACTCTTCACTCCACTTCTTCCTGGTTCTTCATCATTGTCCACATTCAAAACTGAACCCTCACCAATTTCACTTTCTTTTTCTACACTTTGATTTTCATTATGACTTTGAGACCCACTTTCATCATCTGTAACATTGGGCACATTTTTGTCTGGACACGCACGTACCAAATGCCCCACTTTCCCGCATCCAAAGCATTTCATGCTCTCTGTTGTGGCAAAAATTACATAATCGAAACTATCAACTTTGAATTTAAAAGCAATATTCAACTCATCAATATCACTCCTCAAAATCATGTATACCTGTCTACGAAAAGACACAACATGCTTCAACAACGGGGATTTGCACCCTAACGGAATTTTTTTAATTGCTGAAACTAATTGTCCATACCGAGATAATTCACGTTTCAGCGCTTCGTCACTAATAAAAGGAGGCACGTTAGACAGCAAAACCTTTCTCGCTGGGTTAACAAGTGGGAAAACCTTGATCAAACTATCATTGAGGACAATCCCATTTTCAACTATCGTGTTCACTTTCTCAGTTTTATCTAAAAAAATCACCACAGCACCGTTCATTCTCGACGCCGAACGAATACTGCTGTGACCAACACCAACCACCGATCCTACTGCTAACACACATTCTTCGACTGAACACTCAACTCCAACCGGCACTTTTATTCCATGTTGCCGGGTGAGTTGTTCATAACTCTCCACCTCCACATTCGCCATGGTAGCCAGTTTAAACTACCAGTTCAAACTGGCTAACCCACCTCCCTTTTCCCACCACAATATCCCCAGTGCTTTGTGACCATACACAATAAAAACAGTGAGAGAAACAACACTTAAGTAAAACAGACCTTTGAAGAAGAAGAAAGGACTCCACAATTACGCTCCGATTCACACTCCGCACTCACTCAGCAAACGCTCACGCATGCGCACGAGAGAGAGAGAGAGAGAGAGAGAGAGAGAGAGAGAGAGAGAGAGAGAGAGAGAGAGAGAGAGAGAGAGATGGATGTATATTCATTAAAAATGCTCATGGTGTTTTACTTTATTAAATTGCAAAGGCTTCCTCACAGTTGTTGAGAGGACAACTCAAAATAATAAATATCTTGATATTTATTATTTAGCTCATTTTAAAGTTAATCTTATTTAATATCATTTTAAGTCATATAGCCCCCTGGTTGAGAAACACAACATTATTGGCTTTCGTTTGGTGATTGCGTTTGGAACAGTTTTTGTGTTCGTATAATGCAGTATAATGCTGTTTTAGAACAAAGTCACATTGCAGCTCTTGACACTGTCATTAATAAATAGATGAAAAGCTAATTTTTCATGTCAGACAGTAAAGTTTTAAGTTCGTTTAGAAGCTAACATTTCCATTTTGTCATCTTATTAATTCAGTATTTTTATTGATTCTTCTATTTCTCACAGAAACCCTGGTTTTATAATTTGCGGGAGGTATGGATTGGTTATCCCAAACAGGTATGTTCCAGACTTCAGATCTTTAATTTGCTTGTATTTGCTCCAAAGTATATTTTATTGTTCATTTTATCTGCACTAATAAGAGCAGACGAGATTTTGCTCACTTTGACCCCGGCCCCGATAAAGTGTTCATGCAATGCTCAAATTTACGGCATGGCTAATAAAAAAGGCAGATAATAATGCTCATGCATCATAGTCACATGTTCCAAATCAAACATGGCCATATTTAGAAGAAAGATGTTTTTTGTTGGCCCAGCTGAAGAGTTTTTTTGGAACCGTTCACTTGTTATCGGAGTTCCAGGTTGTAATCAAAAGAACAGTGATGTCATCCAGATTGGCACTCAAAACATTGAGTTTCTAAGAATAATCACTCAAAAAAGGGCCCTCTTCAAAGCACAATGAATGAATTACATACATTTCACTTTGAATTATATCTCTGATCAATCAAAAGAGTCTTTTACATTTTCCGTCATAAATCTAACACTGGTTATCCCTTGTTATTGTGCATCATTGTTCTTATAACAACTCTTATTGTTGTTTTCGCTTTTGCAGTCCATGCTGGAGTCACAGTATTGGTATTATATTGTGGAGATGAGCTTCTATTTGTCGCTAGTGCTCAGAATAACATTCGATGTCAAACGAAAGGTCAGTATCATGTGATCTTATTCTGCATAATTATACCCTTACATTTTAACTACTTGAAATCTTTCAAATTAAACTTTAAATTATGTCTTGCCTGAGCCTAACCATTTATCACATGACCTGGAATAAACATCTGATCATTATTTTAAAAAAAAAATAGACGCACAGTGCAAGCTATTGTAATCTATTATTTAAAACTAGATTGATTTGTTGTTGTTTTTATTTCAGATACAGATCTCATCTAACAGCACATCTAATTTTTTCACTGTCACAGAGAATTACTGTGAACTCTTTTTTTGTAAATGTATTTCTATATTTTAGGACTTTAAAGAACAGATCATCCATCATTGGGCCACACTGACTCTCTTGGCTTTCTCCTGGTGTGGAAACTACATCCGGGTCGGGACCCTGGTCATGCTCATTCACGATTCTTCTGACATTCTTCTGGAGGTTAATGACCAATCTTATTTTATTTGATTACTCTCTCTTTTTTTTAGGCGGATTTTGATTTAAAGATCAGGAGGGCACATGAACTAAAAAAAATGATGTGCATGGATAAATCTTTTGTGTGTGTGTGTTATTTCTCTGCAGTCCGCTAAGATCTTCAACTATGCCAAATGGGAAAAAACGTGCAACAGCATCTTTGTGGTATTTGCTGCTATCTTCATAATCACGCGACTCATAATCTTTCCATTTTGGTGAGAATTTTTATTATTTACATCTTTAAGTTCTTATAAAGAGTCTCAGGCATAGTTTACATAACTTATACTATGAAAAGTTGTAAAAATCTCTGTTGTCTCATGTATTTTTTATACCAGGATCATTCACTGCACATGGGTTTACCCGCTTGACCATTACCCACCATTCTTTGGATACTACTTTTTTAACTTCATGCTTGTCGTCCTGTTGATGCTCCACATATTCTGGGCATATCTGATTCTACGTATGGTGAAGATGTTCCTTTTCGGAAGTGTAAGTTGATCTACATTTACATTTGGGAAGGTTTTATTTGTTTAAATTCACACTCATGAAATATCGATTTGTTATATTTCTTCATATTTTACTTATAAGTATTCATATATTTGGAAATTCATTTTGGGTAGACATATTTAGAGATTTCTCAATGTACATTTGGAAATCCTGGTTTTAAAGTCCAAATCCAAATTTTATGCAATTAATAACATTGATTTGACAAATAAAACACTGTATGTGATTTGTGTTTATATTTGCTTGTGCATATGTTAATATTGTGACATGAACCTGTCTTGGATCTGCTAAAACATGGTAGGCAAGGCAAGGCAAGGCCTTGAATTGGTTGAGGCAGATTAAGATAATTGTCTGTTGCTAAACAACTCGCCATGACATTTTGGCACTTTATACCTTTGGCACTGCAGTTTGTTGCAGATCTTTATAACCCAGGGTTAAAAGCATCACTAACCCCTTTCAAAATCACAAGTGAGAAACATTGCTTTACCCAGGGTTAAAAAAGACATTAACCTGGGGTTAAGTGTTGCGTCAAAAGCCCTGAATACATATTATAATTATAATTTATAAAACGGTTCCAGGTGCAGGAGATCTGAATGACTCATAAATAATAGTAAAACAAGTAATGAGGTGCATCTATGCAGTCCGTAGGCTATGTGTCACTAACACATACCATTAACCACCCTCGGCTTGTTGTCAATCATCTCAACTGACAGAACTGAAACCTTAACAAGTCATAAAACGGGCATATATGCTCTGACCTGCATGTGGACGGACTGTTTTATTTTATGAGTTCCTGACTAAAGCTGTTTTGAACAAAAGTTATCTGTTGTCTTGTGAGCTGGTACAGTTTCAGCGATGACACGGTTTTCATTTATTGTCAAACTTAAATGTCCTATTGTGATTTGTTATTGCATAATTTCTTCTGGCTTTTCTGGTCAATCCCATAATGCCGGTTATACCAGTGTTGGTTGGTACATCCCAAGAACACAATTGTACTTGCGTATGCTCCATTTAATCTTTAAGTTCTGGGTGAGGGCCAATAGAGATTACCACGGCCGTTAAATATAGTTGTCTCCAGTTTGTCAGTTTGGTAATCGAGAGTGATGATGATTTTTCAGTTGTAAAATGCAGTGGATATTAAACCCATGTAGCGTATATACTAGTGAAATATAACAAACACCGGGATAGGTAGTGTTATACTTAACAACAGATGAGTTTTTAGTCACAATTCTATCTCAGAGGTATACATTCCTGCATGTTGTAGTCATGGCATGTGAATCTTCTGTACAAGCAAGTAATTTTGGGCCAGTGCTCCCTGTTGGATCTTGTAGGAAACCTTAATTAATGTGTAGCAAAGGCCTATGCATTTATTGTCATTGTGCATGAATTATACTCCAAACACAAATGATGACACAAGCTTGTAGCGGTGACCGAGTTATCCAGGTCTGCGCCGTTGTTCTGTTTTTTTCCCCCCATTACACTCGCTTTCTGATTGAAATAAGCCCTGCCAGCCCGTGTTTAGTGCTCCATTGTTTTCACTCCAGCTCAGTCTATTGAAAAAGGTGAGTCATAATTTGAGAGTGATTGCACTGGCAGGCGTACATGATCTCTCGCAAATGCAGAGCGGATGAGGGATGCCAGATTCAATCGCTTCTCTGCTCTGTGTACCTGCAGCCTGTTGCTCGAAGGGACCCTCTGTAATTATTCGTGATTTAGTGCACATCAGACTGTTCGGATTCATTTACTATGGATGATGGATTGTGTACTTGCTCGTCTGGTTTCTACAAACAGCTCGTTAGGTTAATGTTTCAAGACCGGCTGTATTTTCAGATTTCAGACGATGTGGTTTTCATTTTGGTTTTTGCAAGGAGATCAGCTTGCTTATTGTTTGATTTTCAAATCATTTCTAAGCTAAGGATCAATAAACTAATGGAACAGTCCTTGCACTTCCAGGCAGGTTTGAAATCCTTATGCTCATATAAGGCACTGGGGGTCTGGCCCCCATGTAACTTTATAATTATAACTTTATATATTTCTTAGCGTCATTTGCGCTCTCCTCAGTCTGTGATCTGTAGGGGACAGGGCTTTCTCTTCCTTTCTTTTCTTTTTTAGGTTAGCTTTTTCTTGATGGTTTTAACTATTTTGTATTCCAGGGTGTTTTTTGAACGCTTTATATTTCTGTGTTTTTTTTTTCTTATATTTTTTGTTTAATGTGCTCTGTGAAGCTGCTTTAAAAGCCATATGTAAAATAAAGTTTATTATTACTATATGCAACATCATCAACAGCAAAGCATTCATCAACCTCTGTTAATGATAACGTTTATTAAATCAAAAGTCGGATCTGTTAGTGTTACTTATTAAACTGTGGCATGTAGAAACTACTCGGACCACATAGCAACACCCTGGCAACCACACACAACAACCTCTATATATTGGGTTTCTATATATTTATATATTTACTCAATTCCAAAGAACCTTTTATGCTAAAAAGGGTTCTATAATGACAAGAAAGAACCCTTTTGGTTCAAAGGTTCTTTATAGGCTATTATTCATTCATGCATTACTCTGCACAGTCTGCAGCATTTTGTAGTTGCAATTAAATTATTGATTATTAAAGAGAAAAACTGAAATGTACTCTTCATGTGATATTGATTAACTCCATAAAATTATACAAATATATACATTTTATAACCCCTATATATGGAATTTTGTGTTCATTCACATGCATTCATAAATGCATTTTAGGGTCTTGATGTTTTTCAATAATATGAAATATTTAATCCGGAAAGGACAAAACAAATGATGATGAATGAACCCCAAAGGTTCCATATTGAAACTTTTTCCTGGTTAGAAAGGACCCTAAAGGGTTCTTATTATTGAACCCATAAAAAGGGTTCTGTATACCTTTTAGGGGTTCCAAATACGTAGCGCTGATACAACCTTTTAAGGTTGTATATAGAACCTTGTCTTCTAAGAGTCTAGGATAGTTTTGCATGGTTAAACACCACTCAAATTTTCTTTCTAAAATTTGTTTTAGAAATAAAGGAGTGTTAGATGTTGTTCACTATAAATTATTATTATTTAAAAAATTTCTCAAAATGCGTCTTTTCATAGTTAACCAAAGATGAGAGAAGTGACAATGAAGAAGACGAGGAAGAGGATGGTGAAACCAGTGTGGCCGAGGACAATGACGGACATGTGAAAGTGACCAATGGCTGTGGTGGAGGCGGAGCTAATCATCACTGACACATCTTTCCTTATACTGTGAATGACTTTGAATTGGCCTCAGGGATGTGAGGAGCCAAAAACATAATTTGGATTTATTTCCACACATAATATGCCAGAGACCTGTCAAAACAAATTGCATCTTTTAATAACACTTTAAAAACCCTTTTCCCCCCCTGCGCTCGGCTTCACTGGACGCGAGGCGCTGTGTCTTGGCTGCTTTAAACCTATTTTCCCCCTTTCGACTAAGAACTTTTTTATTGTGGCACAGGATCACATGGGTAATTATGAAAGAACACCATGCACACAAAGCAAAAGAAACCCCCTGTAAGATTTAATAGACTGCTCATTGTTTTTGAAGCTCAAGGATAACGTCACACTGGCTGCTCTCGCCGCCTGGCATCTTCCTTCGAGGCTTCATCTGCCGTGCTGCTGAGTTTTACATAAACCTCTCCCTCTATAAAGAACTGAAATGAACGAGTGAGTTTGAAGAATAACATCTACCCTTGTAACACTTTAACCTCTGGACACTGGAGCAGGGGCTTGGTGGACACTCAGCTGATGTTTTCTTTTAGTTCTTAACTTCTTTTACTGTGTCTATTTGGGATGTGTCCACCACATTGTGGATTATTGGTGTTCACACTACAGTAACATATTTTTGTCAGTGCAATTTATTTGCATCAACTTATTGTTGGAGGTCACTGAGTCTCTCCACTGCTGGTTGACTGACTTCCAGTCAGTCAGAGGTTTTATAATTACCTTTGTGTGTAAGCCACAAAACCACAAGTGTTTAAAGTTTTCACCGTTTAACTTTAATCTTACTTGCTCCAAGTCTCAGAGTTGAAGAATTGGCTGCCTTTCAGTTCAATTTGAATTGGCCATTCAGGAAGTTGAATTGGAATGGCAGGAAGAGGAATTTATTAAATTGTAATTTTAAAGAAGTGTGAAATGTGTTTCACTCTGGTTCGCACAATCTAATTTATTAAATATGTAAATTAAAATTCATATATATGAAATATACAAACTAAATGCAAATTTGAAAGCATTCCATCCATCCATCCATCCATCCAAAAGTTTTGATGCTCTGCGGGGGTTTAGTGTAGACATATTTTCACAAAATAATATGTATTTGACTTAAAACTACCCAAGTATATCTGAATGCTGTAAGTGTTAAATTTTGAGATTTAATATGTTTTATGTCTTATTGACATTTATGAACTGGTTGAATATTCACATCTGCAGTGAGTGACTGATTTGGTGTGTGTTTTAGGCTATTTAATTAGTTGATATGTGTATGAGAGAATGACAGAGAAAGAACTGAGATGAATGAGTTCAGGCCTGTATGACAAATGTATGTGTGTGTATGACAAATCATTTTTGTTTCTCTTGGGCGATGCAAATTTATGTAGTTTTGAGAATTTATGTAGTGCATTTACTGTTTTTTACACTGAAGAGTGAAATGTTTAATTGAAGGATTTTTTAAAATTGTTCAATTAAATTTTATTGTAATAAAGATCTAATATTGATCTAATATTTCAGTATACAATGTTATAATGCTTAAATTGGATCTTTATTTAATGTTCATTTAAATAGAAATTTTATGATTTTTTCTCCCCTATATTTTTTTCTCCACCAACATACAATATGGAAGGGTCACTGCATTTGCCTCTCAAACATTTACAGAGGTCAAGAGCTTACAGAACACAGAAACAATCATAGACAGTAAAAGAAAACAATTAACAAATGTATACAAAAATATCTGTGAAACTGCTGGGTTGAAACTGCGACTCTGCAGTCAGACTCTTCTCAACCTCGGTAGCCAGCACCAATTAACAAATAAAGGGGGATACACAGACATTTAATGGCAATTACACACAATAAACAAATATGAAAACACCCAATATACGTAAACAAACACCTCAAATAATACTATCAAATAACTTCACTTAATAAATATACTTCTTATAAACAAACAATAGAAAAACAAGCAAAATAGTCGTTGGAGTTCCCCCGGTGAAGAAACCGGAATGGTTGTGGCCCGATCATCGGAACCATATATATACGTCCAATGTTTCCGCTCGAACCCCTTTGGATGGTGCTCACGGGACTCAGACGTGACTTTCTCTGGACGTATCAAACAAACAAACAAAAAGAACGGTAAGAATAAACTTAAACTAAACGTTAAAGAGTGTGCGCACTTAACTCCAAACGAAAGTTTAAATAAAGTTTATTAAACCAAAATAACGTTGTTGTGTATTCTTTACTGTAAACAAATTCCATTAAATAAAAACTCAAACTGACTTGACCCAGGCTCACCAACATCCGCCCGCATCCACCACAGTCACGTAGACAGGTCTTAACAGCTTTTAGTTAGTGTTCAGGAACCGTTAACTATGAACTAAATTAATATTGTTATTACTGGAAGAGTTACCGGGTAACCGGACAATTTCTCATGGTTCCCAACATGCGCAGTTGTACACGCACACACACATGTGCAACTGTCATTGTACTGTAGCCTACATCAGCGTTACATTATCTCATCCCATCTCACCAACAGTTTAATACTCGCATATCCAAACGTAGTCAGAAAAGGGCCTCATCTTCTTTCTGATCGCATGAACGTTACGAAACAGACGCTTTCATAAATCAGCCGCTCATGAACCTTCTTTGTATTAAAATGTCTTGTACTTTTCTTTTTTCAAATCGTCATCTTTTTGTTGGTTGTTTTTTTTCAGCTGGCCTCTTTATCCCAGTAATGTGCCGCCACATTTTAGCTAAAGTCCAACGCAATGGCGGACTTCGTTGAACTGTAAAAATCCTAATGAATCACTCAATTCTCATTGGCTACCTGCCAATAACAAAATTCACCCGCATTTGGCAGGTGGTCGGGTGGTAATCTCAGGCCCTGAATGTGAGGAAAGAGCAGTCAAGCAGCGTAATGGGATAATGAAACAGAATAAACCGCCTTTTAAAACTCACTCCGGCTGAACACGTTCTTTGTTTAGTGTACTGCCTGTAGAGGGAGCAGTTGACCACACTCTTGACCTCTGCAATCAAGCACACAACCTGTGCTCTACTACAGTGTCAACTCAAAATGATAACTGCTAAATCTTTTTTGGTGTCACAATAATTGCTTTCATCATTGTGCTTGTGTTCATAAATCACTGCTGTCTGGTAAAGTATCTTGTAAAGTCCTTTTCAGGGATGGCTGTAAGGATCTGGGTTACCTGGAATCATGTTGTTGTCATGCAGGTAATATTTTCTTCTTCTTTAATATATAAAGAACAACGCTTCTCCTCCCAAACATGATTATCATTAATAGTCTTTGTTAAAGTACGCATCACAGTGTTGCATAGTAGTTAACATTTAAAGTGGATCAAAAATGTTCATCAAAGTTATATTTCGAACAATTTGAACAACCGTTCTTGTTTTAGGCCAACTTTGATTAACTTTTTTCCTAAATGGACATATATCTAACAACATTGTAAGGCATGCAATTAACTTTCTATGGGATTTTTTTTTTCTCTGGTGTTCTGAATATTTGCTAGGGTGTTGGTGTTCTGGGTGGTTCAGTGATAATCAGTGCATTATTACTAGTACACTGAATTTATTTTGCTATAAATTTGGCACTCTGTGCTCAAATATCATCAAAGCACCACTGTGTCCAGCCTAGATCATTTTGCCATGACCATTGCTCATTACTGGGCACTTGGCTGTGCCAGTGGCCCCGCTATCCACAGGAAACAGTAATTCTTCAGTGGTACTTTGGCGAAGAGGAATGAGAAATCAAAGCACTTGAAATAGGATTAAAGCCTCTGCTGACCTACTCTAATGAACTTTATCCACTCACAAGTGCGCCGTTCTCAGGGTACGGACTGCTGATAAATTAGTTTTTCTATTGCTCTTACTGTTGTAAGAGAATCCACAAAATTAATGGAGAGTAGATTCTTACACCAAAGGTTTGTTCAGTGCATCTCTAGACTGCACTCAGCCTTTTGATATGATACAAATTAGTGGTGGTGTTTTCTAAGACGACTGCATAGAAACCACATAATGCCCTAGCAACTATCCAGGACAACCTAGTAACTGCATAGCAACTCAAATGCTCCTTAGATTGTTTTAACTGTAGCACAACTTATTAACAGTTTAGTCCATAATGCTGTACAGAATCCCTTATGCACTGCATTTCATTTAAATTTATGCTAAATAGGACATTTACTGTAAATGTTTTTTTTTTCTTTTTTTTTACTGAATATTAAAACAATGCGAATTGAAAAGGTCACACATGCAAAACACAAAATGCATTTTTGTGTTTAATCACATGACTTGCACACATAACTCACATAGTTTTGTCCCTTTAATATATGGGCTACAATACAATCCCAGCCCACTGCTTTATCTGTGTGTTGACAGCTATAACTTACACTCAAAACGACAATTTTCAGCTCAGTATATAATAATCATCCAGTACTTAAATCGATGCTCTCCCATAATGTTATCCAGGTCTTCACATGCTCTGTATTAGTAATAACAAATCACATCTGTTACTTCTAAAACTGATGAGGTACAATTACAGGCAATGCCAGCATATACGCCACGGAGATGGTATCCATAAGAATTCACAATAAGTTATCTGATGACAATGTCTAACACAAAGGGATATTTTTTTTGTCAATCTCTTTGTCAGGACATTTTGCTTTTCTTTATCTGTGGTTTTGATTATGAAGTGAAATGCAGTTTAAAGTGATTGAAGTTGTTCTTATAATACTTGCAAATTACCCTGTGCAGACACTATTTTATGTGCCTTATTCTGACTTGAGAGGTTTCAAATTACAACGTGCACTTTTAAGATTCAATGTGGCTGGGGTTAGTTATTTAGAGCATTAGTTTTTTTTTGTTTAATGTAAAGTAAATGCATTTATTTACACAGTTGAAAATAGGAATTTCTGAAAATATTAACTGAATAGTATCAATAATATTTCTTATTAATTTTTAGGTCCAATTCTTAATTTGACAAGTTGTGGCATCTTCTACAGTAGGCTATACCAATTAACAATTAAGTTTACAATGGTCTATGACTATGTAAAAGAACGCAATCAGTTTATGCATTGTCCAGCTGAAAAGACCAGACGAGCAAACCACCATGGTTTGTTTGTCTCTCAGCTGGTCAAGTTTAATCTGATCATCATTTTGGCAAAGTTGGGAAACCAGCAAAAAAAAAAAAAAAAAAAAAAAAAAAATATATATATATATATATATATATATGCATATATAAATAATAATAATAATATTTTATATATATATATATATATATATATATATATATATATATATATATATTAGCTTTAAATTAGCTTAGGCTGGTTTAAGATGTTTTTGTTCAGCAGAGAATGTGCCAAAACGGACAAATGAAAGCTTTTCTTCTTCCAATTTCTTCTTAACTGTTGGATTTAATACGTTTTATTTACCTAATAGCAACAGGCTGATTTGCCTTTCCCTCTGTTTCAATAGACGTGTGGGACAGCGTGCACTGTCCGGCCCTCTTTTCAGAATGACAGAACAAATAGCCAATGACGCTGCAGGAATATATTTACATAGATCAAATTGACGAATCCGAACGCAGTCTTTTTTTTCGGAGGCGGGGCTTTTTCCTGAAGTTCAGTTCTCCGTCTGCTTTAATTAAACTTTCTGAAACTTCGCGTCAGTCCGCTGTTGCTGTTTCGCCAGCGCACACTGCCTTCTCTCTTCACACAGACTGTTTCTCTACGAAATATTACATATAATAATGCACGCCAATGATACTCTACTGCTTTTCTTGTCTTTAATTCTCCTTTGCATTGGACTGAAGGCAATATCAGGTAAGACTGCAGCACCTGCGATACTCCTGACAGGAATTCACCATGGTTACCAGTTTTAGGCTATGTACCAACATTACTACAGCTTTAGGTGTTGGACAAAAAAAATAATAATTAACTGTTATATGGCAGAAATGACCTTTTGCTTCTGCACTATTCCCGTATTAACTCATTATTTTGCTGTTACCCAGTCAAGATAACGGCGGAAACTGTGGTTACCATGGTAACTTTTTCGTCTGGATCATTTAACGTTTACTAACCGACGGCGACTTGTCTCCTTGACTGTTTTATATAATTTGTAACTGAAAACTGCATATTTTTCCTGCTGCTTACAAAGGGTTTCAGTCATGTTGTTTCAATTAAGATGAAATTGTTTATCTAAGACTAAGAGCCATATAGAGCTCACCACCCAGGTTACATTTCAAGATGTTGTGTCTCAAAACCAAGTGCTCTATCTACCTAGACAGCTTTTCTGGACGTCATAATCGGAAAGAAATGATGTGACGTCACGTGCGCTCTTTTGGCAGAGTGGATGTTACATCACAGAGTGCTGAGAGTGCATGTGAGCTCATGCAACGGTTTGATGCCAAAAAGGCTGCCTGGATAGTCCGCTTACTAGAGGTCACATTCTCTGTGTAGTCAGCTGCCTAACTAGACAGTTTTTGGGGGGCATTTTAGGCACATTTTTAGACGTTTTTTTCTCTTGATTGAGAGTGTCCATGCAACTGTATGTTGCACAAAATGCTGTATAGATAATCATCTTATTAGAGTACATAAGTCACATTCTCAGGTAGGCATTTTAGATTCCATTTCAAAATAATTTAGGTATTATCTCTTGCCCGAGTGTGCACGTTGTGCACGTTGTATGATGCCCAAAAAATACTGTCTAGGTAGGCAGCCAGAATAGTGTGTCTTCTGTGCTCCTTTGAGCTACTTTCCTAGAAAGTGTTTTTATGCATTATGGGCACACAAACTCTTTTGGCAAAGTGTTAATGTTACTTTACAGAGTGCCGAGAGAGCATGTGAGCTCATGCAACTGTATGATGCACAAAAACGCTGTCTATGTAGGCAGCCTACAAGTTTTGAGTGTGTGCTTCTTATGGTTCTGTGCATTTCGTTACTTCATTTTTTTAATGAACTGTTCAGTGGTTTCTGTACCCTCTATTTCCATGTTTAATGTTTTAACAACTTTATTCGCCCTTACGTGTATCATTCTTTAACTAACTGCAGACAGGCTTGTAAACTAAACTGTAACTTCTAAAACTAAGCGTTTTACTGTCTTGAAGGGTTACCACAAAACTTAAAAATGTCAGGGGATTTAAAAAAAAAATCATAGAAATTACGATAGTGAATGCAAGTGTTTCTGGTTATTCTCAGCACTAAAATGTTTAATTGCATGAAATTGAGTATAATCCTTATCCAGTAATCGGCTGGGAAGGTCCTGGAAAAGTCATGGAAATAGTTTTTTTGGGATCTCTGATGTGACTATCCACTTTGCACTGCTTTTCAAATAATGTGTTGCATGTCCTCTAGCGCAATCTGCCATGTACGAGACAGATGTGGTCGTTCCGCAGGAGCTGCGGTCAGACGAGGTGCACCTGCTCCAGGGAACCTACAGGTGGAGCAGAGGTCGCAGACGACGTTCGGACCATCAGCAGGAGGACCACCTGTTTCTACGGCTGCCTGCTTTCGGAAAGGAACTCTACTTGCAGCTCCATAGAGACGACTCTTTCCTCGCCGAGGGGTTTTTGATGGAGGAGAGGAGCGAGGAGGGCAGCGTTCAACATGAACCTGTTCTAAAGGTTCGGCGGTGTTTCTATACCGGAGCCGTTCTCAATCACACTCAATCTTTCGCCTCATTGGATGCTTGTGGTGGACTGGTGAGTGGAGTTCAAGTTGTTGGGAGATTGTCTTTGCTGGAAAGGCATGAATGTGTTTGTTTCAATAACAAGAAATCTGATTTTGCTTAAAGAAAAGTCCTTTAAATTATCGTTACCATAATGCAAAAAACTCACATTCTCACCTATTATATGCATTATTTGTTTATTAAGTTTAACATTTTATTTATAACTAACCTTTTAAAAGATTGAGTTTATACTTTCATTCAGGATGCAATAAATTGATCAAAGTGACAGTAAATATATTTATAATGTTACAAAAGATTTCCATGTTGCTATTCTTTTAAACTCATAATTTATCAAACAATTCTGACATTTGTTATAATGAAAATAACATTTTTTATTGTTTTTTAAGCATCAAATCAGCATATGATTTCTGAAGGAGCATGTGACACTTAAGACTGGAGTAATGATGCTGAAAATTCAGCTTTGACATCACAGGAATCAATTACATAAAAAAATATATTAAAATAGATAATTTAAATGAATAATAATAATAATAGTTCATAGTAGGCCCCTTCTGTCTCGAAAGACAATGGCTGCGCCTTCTTTATCTTTTTCAGTCAATTTTGTTGTTGGCAACATCTGGAGTGGCTTGGACAGAATAGTTGATAATATTACAGTTTTTACTATATTTTTGATCAAATAAATGCAGTCCTGGTGAGCATAAGAGACTTTTTTCAAAAGAAAAAAAAAAACGTACCTACCCCAAACTTTCGAACAATAGTGTATCCAAAGTTTATCCAAAATAAGCAATTTTTTTATGGATAAAAGATTTTTATTAATTGCTTGTGCGACATTTTGATCAAAACAGACGTGAAAACCTTTTTTTGACACTACCAGTGAGTAGAGAACTAACAATATAGGTGCTTTTTAAAAAATGATAATGTAATTGTTCATATTAGAAGAAAAGATATGTGCTGAAATGTCATGAAAATAATGTCAAAATGCATTTAATTTTTAATGGTCCTAAAAATAGGCTTCCATTTCTTTCTTATTAGCTATCTTTTGATTTTAAGTTCAAATGTGACATTGACATGTTTTTGTGACCACACTTTGAATATGTGGTTATTTGACTTGTGGTTGTGAGCATTCCAGGCCCACCCATGGGAGAGAGGCTGTTTGTTTGAGAAAGAGTTTCCCTGACTTTGGTCCCATTACGATCATTCCATTCTTCAAACTTCTTTTTGCCATCAATCAAAACACCAGAAAGGGATGTGGCACTCCATTATCGCAAGCTGTCAATTAATCTGATTAGAGTGCAGGTTTATTCAGTCATCTGATTGGCTGGGGTTTGTGGTCTTACTTATTGATAAACCTCACTGATTGACAGTTCGGTTAACTGACAACTAGTTGACCACCCTGACCCATCCCTCTTTATGCTGACTATGTGGAAAATGAGCTCATAGTTACTGTAAAAGTTCTTTCCACATGTGACTAGAAGGGTCAGACATTTTTGACACCTAAAGTGAGACTGACCATGAGCAGATGTGAAGCTCTCAACGGTTTTGCAGATAAGTCGAAGATCAGCTGTGTGTTTTAACTGGCCCCATCTGACAGCTGCCAGTGACGCGAGCTGTTCTCTCGCCGCTTTGCTCACCGCAAGGAATTACAATTTTGGATTTTAAGTTATTATATACATTTTAATTTTCAAAAGCATTAAACCTTACCAACCCCTACATTTTTGAATGGTAGCATGCTATCCTAAATAAGCAAAATTTTAAGGTTAACTATGATTTTTTTTTTTTTAGCTATTTCTAGGGCCGTTTTACACAACAGTGTTTTCAACTAAAAGCTTAAAACGTTTTATGCGTTTTGGCCGTTCATTTAACACAACTTTTTGGGGCCTGAAAACTTGAAACTTTGAAACTGAAAATGGGTTTAAAAGTGCAAGTTTGTGGATTTGAAATCGTCTCTGTGTAAACTATGAAAACACAAATGTCTGAAAATGGTGACATCATGCGCATGCGTATTATGTGTTCAGTCTAAAGGCATGTTGTGTTTCTTTACAAATGCTTTTAGTACATCGTTGTTGTGTAAATGTACCCTTAGATACTTTTACATATTAATTGTTTTAAGGATATTTATAGTTACTATTTTGGATAACATTTTTCCACAGATCTTTTCCCCCCTTTTTTTCTGTCGTTTTTGCCCTTTCATCATAATAGGACAGTCAGTTGACAGGAAGCAAAGTTGGAGAGAGAGAGAGAGAGAGGGGGACAGGACCAGGAAAGGTCCACGAGTTGGGTCTGGAACCTGGGACGTCCGAAGCGCAACTGCCCATGAGGCTATTGGTGCAGACACGGATCCTGTTGCAATGCATTGTGGGAATCCCTACTCATTGAAGAATGCATATAATGCAACTGTTGTTTTTGTGCAAAAGAAGGTTGCTGTCTACGTAGGGAGCTCACTAGGCTTTGAAAAGAGCCCTTCAGCGCAGTCTACTTCTTCTAACTTCTGCTTAGTAATCTTGTTTAAACAATGGTGAAGTTTGAGAGGACCGAAACAAGGTTTTCCTGCCTGTTAATGTCATTTCGGACCATTTTTCCCGCTCTATCTCTCCTCGGAGTGTAGCCATATGTAACTGTACTTTGTTTAACCTGGTACATGTGGGGTTTGTCTGTACATGTTGTGATGAAAGCGTATGTTTTACAGCCTCTATGGGCAACTTCCTGTCAGCACTCCCATGTTCTTTTCCTCCTCCACCCGCCTGGGGCTCTATGCACATCTGCCTCACCTCATCCATGTGCATTTTCCACTCTTTTCTCCAGCTAAGCCTCTGTTGTGCTGCTTGGATCATGCAGCGTCAATCCGGACTATTCTGCTTGACTGAACGCTGCCTCCGGATTTGATGCTGACTTTGTAGTTTTGGGAGATAAATTATTATCACATTTCACATCTTTGTGCCCTTGAAGCCACGAGGGGTGGCACGGTCAGGTGGAGGGGAAACAAGGCTTCGTATATGGAAGATTCTCAGAGGGGCTCATGATGAATGATCCTGAGTTTGCTGTAATAGAAAGCACATCAGCTTCCTCCAGAAGGACATCATCTGAGATTCTCTATGCAATCTTAAAGGAATAGTTCACCTAAAATTAAAGTTATGTCATTATTTACTGTACATCAGCAGTTCATAGTGATCAAAAATATGAAAGTAGTCCATATCTTAATTGTCTGTTTCTCACATAAAGGTATCATGTGACTTCAGAAATATGTCACATGGACTCTTTTTATAGTGATTTCATGAGTTTTTTTTTTTAAAGCTTTGCCGGTGTGGCTTTGTTAAAACATGAAAAAAAAAAAGTCAAGTAAAGCCGATATTCAGGCAGTGCAGTAATATTCTGGTACATATCTTGTTTTTAGTATGTGCAGTATCTGCTAATTAAAGAAATGAAAAGTAGCTTAATTATAATTATTTGTTGCAAATTATATAAATACAATGTTATATGTGTATGTATGTATGTACTATGTATGTGTGTGTGTATAGCCTATATATTATAACATTTTATAATAAAATTGTGAAAAAATTTAATGTAATCTATGTAATTTAAATATATTCATTGATGTATAGAAGAAACCCGAATAATACGATTTTTTTTATAAATAAAAGAATATAAAAAAATCACAAATTCTTTTTTAACTTTTGAAAAACATGACTTTTTTTTTAATATGCTTAAAATCTTACTGAACAGTTTTCTGAACATTCTAAACATTCACAGATTGCCTCCAAAGTTACAAATTCTATCCAAAGGCTTTCTCATCTGCCGTTATTGATTGTTCCACCTCATGTGTTTTCTTGCAGACTGGCCTGGTTCAAACTGAAGAGGAAAGACTGTTCATCACGCCAGTGGGCCAGGCTGCGGATTCCTTCTCTGGCTGGGAACACCGAGTGATCCGGGAAATACATTCTTCATCGGATGGACCTGCTACTGCTGCAGACAGCAGCCCGAAATATTGCCAAACCATCCAAGGTGAGACATCCCTGCACTGAAATGTGGAGGGCTTAACCGTGTCAAGTGTGGCAAGCTCAATTGATTTAGAGGTCATTTTAGTTCAGTTCGTAGCTTCACAGTGATTTAATTTTGTCAAACTGTGGGTGCTAGTGGGAAAAGTGGTGTATATATGCAGTCAGTTACACTGCTGTGGAATAAATGCCCAGTTTAACACCTTTTTCACCCAGAGACCTTTACGATTTCTATGTGCTACATGTATACTGGTGTTTCTAAAGTGGATTTACAAGCACACAGATTCTAGGTTGACTATCAAGTGATGACCCATGGTTCAAATTTGTTCATCATAAACTAAAACCTTTTAAATGTTCTTACAAGTGACAGATAAAATACTGTACATTCTTATTGGACATATATCATTTGACATCATTTTGAAAAGTGGATTTATTTCACTCTCCTAACTCTGCACTATTATATGTTTAGTTGCATTTTATTATTTGCATTCGGCATTGCTCTGTAGAAACAAACCTGTGAATCTCTTTTGGGTCACCAGTGGTGAACCACTGCGCTCTAGGAGTCTGTTATCATAATCTCACGCTCAGGTTCTCATGTGTCTCCCATCTTCCTCTTCCCCCCAGGACCGCTTAAGATTCAAGAGTTGTCAAGTCTGTAAATCAAGTGTTTCATAGAAACCTTTATGACTCCATGTAACTCTTTGATGTCTTCATCTTCGTAGCAGCGTTGAAAGATATTGGGAGAGAGAAAGCTCCGCTGTTTTGCTCTTTAATGCCTTTATCGCACTGGTAAATGGTGGTAAACTCCTGTTGGAACGTGCTGCTTTGCTGTTGAAATACTACCAGTAAGAAAGCAAGTATTCTGTTGGCCTGCTCGCGTACATTAATAATACCGTGCATATTTTCCAGCCCCTTGGGTTTTTCTTTGCCAGGATTATGGATTTTTCTTGCCGAAAGGAATTCGCATGTTTGAAAACGGCCTCTTCTGTTCCCTCTGTTTCTCTGAATGCCTCCAGCATCTGCAGGTTTTCATATTCCGAGGCAGGAAGTTTTGTCTAAGCATATTGCATTATTGGATTTGTAGTTTACCCTTTGAAATGAAGATGCAATTATCCCAAAATCTGGGTATGTGTGTCCATGTGTGTGGATATATACAATCCTATGGGCCAACAAAAACAATTTATGGAATTTCCAGTTGTACGCTACCCTAGTTCGTGGCTGATTACATTAGATCCAGACTTAAAGTCCCCTTGAACTTTTTGCTTGGTTCAACATCGTTCAAGTCCACTGTTTTTGCTTTTGACTTTGTGTACTATGAATATTACATAACCCGAGGATGAGGAGACCACCGGCAGACTTGACAAGTAGATTTTTTCCATATGCCAGTATCTGGAAACCAGTTCATATAGGGGAAAAACGGATAGTTGAAAATGAAAGGAAGGTTGGTGGGTATGCAAGGGTTTTGATATGTGGTGCATTTGTGTGTTTCAGGCACTCTAGCAATCTTGTCTCTGCTGTAAAAAAAAAGCTCCAGGTGCATTAGCGATGCGGTTTCCCCCAGCACCTGGTGTCTGCAAGTCTGTCAGTCAGTCAGGCGATAGACCAATAGGCAAAAAAAGTGCCAGATTTGGGGGGGAAATTCTTTCCTCTGCACTCATGTCTGTCGGAGGCCTTTCAGCTGGCCTGCCAGAGTCTTCTCTCTCATTTCCCACCAGAGTTTGGGAAGCTGCTTCGAAACCTAAGCTTGCCAAGCTACAAGCTGCTCATAATTTAAGGTAGCTAGTTCAGATACAGTCAGGTTAGCCTTTTGATAAAGTAGTCTGTTCCACATCCGCCATGATTTTCAGTAAAATGTGTTCATAAAGTGGTAAAAACTTAACTGATGTTATTCTCATGTGATTGACATTTGACTTTGCCAATGGCATTTTATCTAAAGAAATAGATCAATTACGTATTATTGTGATTGGAAAATGCATCACTATTATTTTGTGTAATGCTTTTATTGAAGGATCCTCCTTAGACTTACAGTAGAAAGAAGCAAACGTTTGTGTTATAATTGACGACCACAGTTGCTAAGATCAGTAATAATGTATAATGTATAAAAAAATACGTGCTTGTCCTTCGGGAAAGAAAATCAGTCATTCACTTGTCCTAGTTGCTTGCCTGGAAAAAAACTGGATTTTTTTGTGGTGTAGTGTAAATAATTTTTTTTCTGAAGCAAAATTCTCATTTGTGTTCTATCAGCTTTTGTAATATTTACCCCAAGACATTTTCCCCTAATCTTTTTTTTTAATGTATGCTTTATCTTTCATTTCAAATTCTTAAATTTGATAAAATACATTTATTTAGAATTAAAAGACACTATAGGGCTGGTACCAATCAAAATAAATAATCTACAATGAAAAATGACAACTGCATTAAATGATGTCATGAGATTGATATTTTTTGAATATACAAATAAAAAGAATTATACTTTTAAACATAAAACTAAACCACCAGTTGGTGCCAGCAAGTGACCGTCTTAATGAGTGAATCATTGAGTCATTTAGACAATTTGTTTAGATGGCTTATGCATTCAAGAATGAGGCAGTTGTTTATGAATGGGTCATTGAATCTTTGACTCAACCAATTTGTTCAAAACGCTGAATCATTCGGTAATGAAACAAGGGTGAGGTCTGCTTTGAGATGTTCTATGGTTCTGCTGTGATCTTTGTTTTGAACTATTTTCGCTGCTGAAATAGAAAACAAAAAAGTCAATATTGCATCTAAAATGTTAGTACTAATGTAATGTAAAGTACCTTTTATTGAAAGAAAGTTAGTGTCACATTTTCAATCATGATGCTATTCAGGAAGAGAGCACTCTTGGTCATATGATGTTGCTTAACTGTATCATATGTTATAAATATAAAACTCCACATTTAGATTTTTTTTTTTTACCACAGTATGTTAACTGAGTGTGTGCTGCACTGCACTTGTTTCGAAGGCCGATTGGCTCACCACTGAGCTACAAAGTCTCCTTCCTTGAAAGGGACTTCAAATATGGCTTTCGTTTCCCCTGCAATGAAGGTAACAACAGATCCATCCTTTGAAGGATGCAGCCTCTGAATTTGGACGCTACTAATGAATTGTTTCTATATGAATGAACCGTTAAAATGAACTAACTGCTAAAATGAATCAGACCTTTCAGTGCTATTTCAGTGAGGGAGATATTTTCTTTACTTCATCTCATCAGTGCTCAACAATGACTACGTTTACATGCAGCCAATTTCCAGGTTATGGTCGGGTTAAGGTCACTATTCGGGTTTCTGAAACATTAAGAATAACCCGTTTACATCCGTTTACAATATACATGGGTATGCAATATCCCGATGTAAACAGCGATTCGTGGTTAGCGTCTAGACGTATGGACAACCTTAAGACGCCTTATTTCCGATTCTTCTTCCTGTATCCAAAGACAACAACAACAGCAGCAGCACGTGGATAATGAATAGTACGGGGCAGATAGCGATCGCCTTTGTTTGCACTTTGATGCTGGTAACGTTACTCCAAAAGTATGCTGTGCTGTGTCTTGTCTGGATTTTTGTATGCGCTGAGAAGTTTCTCTACTCAAAAGACCAAGATTCCTTGCGAATAGAACATGAACATCACTATGCTGATGAGCGTTTACATGACCAAAAATTCGGGTTAGAAAAGGGGTACCCCAGGTATAATATCCTGGTTTTTAAAATCCGGGATATGAGCATATTCGGGTGTATTTTTGCTGGTGTTTACATGGCTGTTCGTGACTGGGTTATTGCCAATATCCCGGTTTTGAACGGGTTATTGACTGCATGTAAACATAGTCAATGTGATGCAAAAAATGTTTTTGGAAGAAAAAAGGCATTTTGTTGCACTGCTGCTTGTTGAAAAAGAAAATGGCTAGATGTTTTTTAGTTGTTACTAGTATTTTGAAAAGAAGTACTGTCATGCAACTGAAAATCTGCTAGTCACGCCACAACATTTAGTTAGTTTCTCCCCAAGATTACCGTTGTCTCTTCCTGTTTAAAAGCTCAAAACAGTTAAGTGAGAAAAGTTGAGCATTGCTTCCCACAATAACCCCACCTCAAAAACCAAGTCCAAGAAGGATACTCGCAGAAACAGACCTTAAATCCATTAAACTCCAAATGCCCCTCTTGGGCACACACACACACACACACACGCTGTCTGGATGCGTAAGATGGATCAGGTTGCACAGTGGTGACGGCAGGAGTGAGGAAAAGCCGCCGGTTTTCCTCAATGATTCCCTCTCTGTCTCCACTGAAATTGGATTCTGACAAAACGCACTTAGCACTTCTAATCGGGCCGTGTAATCTGCAGAGTTGTACGTCCGTTGATCCATTCTGCCCACGCTCACATGCCAGGAAGCTCAGGTTCGGCACAAACAGGCGGCTTGCCTCATTCTTCATGTGGGTGCGTTAGCGTCGTGAGTGGGGTTGAAGAGGATCAAGTATCCACATTGAGAAGAGGCAACGTCGGTTTGGGAGCAGACACAAAGACTGATCTGATCCGAGAGGAAACAACGTGTGAAATTTGTAGGGCTGATCCAAGAAGAGCGTTTGATTGATGCGTACAGCACATTCATGCTGAACTCTGGGGCTGGTTAGTGGCTAGTGTGGTGTCTGGAGAAAACACAATCTACCCAAAATGATAATGAGAAAATTGTCATTTAGGTGGTGCGTTTCTCTGAAGTGACTTACAGTGTATTTGTTGAAGAGAGAAGCACAGTGGTTAAAAGCTCATGGATCACTAAATGAATGGTGATTTTTACGGTAAAAAATATAAATTGAGTCTGCTTGATTCTCACAGAGTAACAGTGTACAGGTTTAGAATGATATGAGGGTGAGTAAAGGATGACAGAATAAAGAGAAAATTTAGTCCTCTAACAGTCCAGTTTCTTACAGCATTAGTTTGAGGGTATCCCGATTATCTCCTGAAAAATGCAGGTAGTGTTAACTGTATTTACAAATATTCTAACCTGTGTGTATGCGAAGCATAAACAAAACGCCTCAGATGACTGTGGTTTGGTTAAAATTGCTGTGCGCAACAAGCCTTTTGTCATTGTTATATTAATTTGGTCAATAATAGCAGAGACCTAACACGTGAGACGCCAGAATGTTGCCATTGTGACCATAAGGTGTCAATCATTGCAGTTTTGGCAGTGAGTCATGTTTCGTACACACAATATAATGATAACTTATGGGATTCACTCACAGATTTAAATCTAGTTGTCACTCCTAACTTTGAATATTCAATATTCAATATTCAAACTTTAGCCGTGTGTACATGGCCATTGAAAAGCTAAAAAAAGTGTACCAGGTTGGCAGCATGGGTGATGATAAATAAATCTAAGTGCTAAGAGTTAAAGGACAACTCCGGCGCAAAATGAACCTTTGGTCTAATTGCACATTGTTACCTATTCAACCGTTTTCTGAGATTTTTTTTCATGATTGCCGAATCTAAATAGTTTTATCTATTAAAACAGTTTAGCCTATAATGCTAGTATAACGCTAGTCTATAGGGCATAGAGTAATGACAAATAAAAATCGCTTTTTATTACCACTAACAAGGCTCAAAATAGCCCCACAGTAACACGGTAGCACAATAAGGATCCCTACATGCAAAACGAAGCATTGAGAACTTTGTCAGTGTCCATACAGTTTAATAAGAAGATATTTTATACACACAGTCATCTTCACGAATACAGGAAGAAGCCATCTTTAAAATATAGTCTCTACCAGTCGATCTACGAACGCTGATCCAAGTGCGCTGAACTGTGCAGAATCTTATATGGTCCATTGTTTCCGGAAGAAACACAAACACGAACCATTTTCTTCTCTTTAATATGTACATGTTGCCTACTGTTCGCGCTCACATTATCACTTTATTCACATCTCACCAGCGCACTTGGATCGGCGTTTGTAGATCGACTGGTAGAGACTATTTTTCAAAGATGGCTTCTTCCTGTATTCGCAAAGTTGACTGTGTGTATAAAATATCTTCTTATTAAACGGTATGGACACTGACAAAGTTCTCAATGCTTCGGTTTGAATGTATGGATCCTTATTGTGCTACCGTGTTACTGTGGGGCTATTTTGAGCCTTGTTAGTGGTAATAAAAAGCTATTTTTATTTGTCATTACTCTATGCCCTATAGACTAGCGTTATACTAGCATTATAGGCTAAACTGTTTTTATAGATAAAACTATTTACATTCGGCAATCATGAAAAAAAATCTCAGATAACGGTTGACTAGGTAACAATGTGTAATTAGACCAAAGGTTCATTTTGCGCCGGAGTTGTCCTTTAATATGTGTTAATAGAGTTAATATATGTTAAGATCTCATTAAAATCTCAGTTGTTTTGGTTGTTTCTCCTAGACTGCAGTTAGATTAAATTGAGAGGGAGAGAAAAAAAAACTCTGCAAATGATCTGAGCTGTTATCTGCAACTTTGTCAACTATTGGCTCATTTGTTTATGTTTTATTGCTATTATAAGCCCTTTTGGGAGAAACATCTTAGCAAAGTTGATACTTAAACATAACTCCATAGAAAACAGCGTTTAGTGTTTTAAGCTATGGAGGCATTTTTTTTATATATAAAAGACTATTATTTTTGAGCTACCTACCAGTTTGATGGCTCTCACAAAGCATGAACACACACACACACACACACACAAACACACACACACACACGCACACACGCGATTGTGCAGGTCTGGGTACGTGATTTATGATTCCCCTTCAGCATGAAAATATAATTTATAGTCATTGACACAGTTTTCACCATTATGGCCCCTCACAAAGCTCCAGGGGCCTGACGGAGAGATTTATCGGCAGTTAATTAATTGAATTTTGGAATGGACACATCAGCATCATGGCCTGAAATCAGGTTAAATGTTGTGGAGAGTTGAAGTGAGCACATCCAAAAATATCAATGACTCGAATGAGTTTTATTAAGACTTATGAACATCAAGAGGATGTTATAAACAAATGGATTGTTAAAGGAATAGTTCAGCCAAAAATAAAAGACATTTACATCATTTACTCACCCACATGTTGTTCCAAACACATATAAAGCCTTTTTAAAGGCACACTATGCAGCTTTGATGTTTTTGTGAAACAGCGACCCCTGTGGTGTACTTGCACTGTCGTAAATAACCGTAAATCCCCCGTTACTGCATAGTTTACTGAACTACTGGTAATAGCTTAATAATAACTATATGTCAAGTGTTAGACTACTTCATAATAATAAAGTTGCCTATCGCGTTTGCTGGTTTATAACGTTTTTACATGATTGCTGCTTAATAAAAGGTAAATAGCCTATAGTGTAGGATTACTGTATAATTTTATTTGTTTTTTTTGATTGTAATGTAAACATTACAAAATGTCAGATGACATCAATAAAGTTAAATGTACGTTGCATTATTTCATAACATTGGCCGTTATGATTTCATTAGACATGATTATTACAATTTATCATAATAGTTAGCAAATTGTGCTCAATTACACTATTTACAACCTGTAGGCTTATATGTCCTAATAATTATGAGAGATATTGACTATGTCCTCATGATAATCGCAAAATACATTTATTTACTGTAACTTTTGATCAATATAATGCATCCTCTTTTGATCAATATAATGCATCCTTGCTGAGCAAAAGCATTATTTAAAAAGAAAAATCTTACTGACCTCAAAGTTTTGAACAGTATGATTCACTTAGTTGTTTATCCAAAAAAATCATTATCCTTAATTTTTTTTCTGACTAGAATTTTGAAAAAATGAAATCATTTTAAAGGATATATTCAGGGAACACATGGTTGCATTTACACTTACTATGTGTATAATTGATATTTAGCATATGTGCAATTATTGCAGTTCAGGCTCCTCTAGCTGAATCTGGTTCTTCTCTGGGTTTTTTCCTTTGGCTGCTCTCTGGGAGCAATGCATGACAAAAGCACTATTCAAATAAAAAGTGACATGATATGGTTATTATGTAGTGCACAAATAGTCATTTAGACTGTTTATGGTGCTGCTTTGACATTTTTGGGCACTTGACAGCACCGGTCTCCATTCACTTTTATTGTATGGAATGAAAATCTCTGCTCAACCATTCCTTTTGTCTTCCACATGAAGATCAAACACATCAGGGTCTATAAATAATGACTGAACTTGTGTTTGTGTGCACTGTTCTTGTAAGACATCAGAACAGCAGAAGCCACCTGAGTCATCCGTATAAGTCTTATTATTACACCTCAGATGACAGTTTTGTGATAGCTTCCTGTTCATTTAATAATGGTTTGTTCTTACTCATTACTTGTTTTATGGTTGTATCTGTCTGCAGGAATTATTGATGGTTTCAGCACATTTCTAGTAACTGTGTGATTTTTCGGTGTCATTTGTGTGGAAGCCCAAGGCACTATTAGTTTCCATTCTCTTTAGTCAGTTCTGCCTGAAAACAGCTGAGAATGGAAAAAAAGCTTGTGCAGCAAAAAGAGCGTCACATTAGCACCATATGTTGTGTTAGTCATTTATAAATGCGCGCACATTCACACAACTACCCATTTTCTAAACACCTGTAAACATACAGCAGAGACCCCCATCAGAGGGACCCCCATCAGAGCCCCAATGAATTATGGGGGTCGGGGGTGGGTGTGGGTGAGAACTCAACTGAACAAACACATTTTTACAAGTTTTCAAATTGCCTTTTTGTTTCACTACTGGTGTGCATCGGTGTTGTTTTAGAATTATTGATATACTAATATTGGCTTTCATTTTTATATTTTCAGTATTCATTTTAAGTTGGATTTGTACTTTTTGAATATGATTTTTTTTCATATTTATATTTAGCTTTAATTTATTAAGTTTTAATTGAAGTCATTTAATTTTTAATGTTGTAAAATTATATTTATTTCAGCTTTATTTCAATTAATAAAAAATGTTCTTTAATAGTTTGAACAAAAACAACACTGGTGTAATGCCTTCAATTAATGTATTAGCCTAGACTATAGAAAGACGAGGTGCACTCGTATTACTGTGATCGGGAGAAAGTGCAACACACAATATGACAGAATAAGTCCCGCCTTCTAAATAAGAGCCCATCACTGATTGTTAAAGTCATCGCATCACTGCAGCTGCCATTAGAAGCTCCGGTTCCTGTCGAAACGGTTAGTATTCAGAGACGTGCGTTTAGGACTGCGCATGCACATTAGCTTGGTCCAGCATGAAGATGTTTTTATGAAGGGATTTCAAATATGAAATTTAATCTTAAGCTTGGCGAACAGTTTTGGAGAATTTGATGTTTCCCCATTCAAAGAGCCGCACTTGCATGCCCGAGAGACGTTTCAAAGATGGCCGCCGAGTGAAATGACTTTTCTTAAAAGGACTTTGGTATTAGTCAAAGCTAATACTTTTAAACTTTATTTTTTTTACTTAACGATAAAACAGCTAGACAAAGCGACAGTTTGAACCAACATTTTGGGAGCTTTAAAGACAAATCGGTGGGTTTGTGCAACCCAGCAAATAAACCAAAACGGGTCTCCAGATGGTGGAAAAATAATACTTTAGAAAACTGGAATTTATGTTTTCATTTGTGTTCTGGTAAACACTTTGCTTTTTCCCCCAAGATAATGGATCATCACATGTTTACAGGTGTCTTCAGTAAATAAACACTTACACGCTCATGTTTATTTGGGAAATGCAACTGCAACCAGACTATGAAAAGTTCACACCAAGAAGGAACACTATCTGTTCCTATACCATTTGTGTGTGATTGTTGGTTGTGGTGAAAGTGAATTATGAATGGATTTTACCTGCTGACAGGCTTGTGACAGGATCAGTTGTCAGCCATTTATCTTACAAATCCTCATGGCCTCATGTTACGTATAGTTCTCGGCCAATGCCATTATTAAATTTGCATATAAAAGTTACAAAAACAATAATTTTTTTAAACATGTACCTTTCAATCAGTCACAATAAAACCGGTTTGGTTTTATTTCTGTCTCTTTCGGTCTGGTCTTATTTCTGGTGGACATTGGCTCTCTCAAAGTTTTGGTTTTGGTTACAGTAAAGCTGTGGCCTTTGTTGAGATCAGGTCTAATTGTGCACACACAACATACAGTATGTGGTGTAATTTTGAGGATGAACTGTGCTTGTCCCCTGCTTAGAGCAGGTTCAGTCAAACATTGTGCTTTATGGCCGTAATGTTTGAAGAGTTTCTTTCTGTTTGTTGTTGATTTGTTTATGAGCTCCAGGAACTGTAATTCTGTGTTTGTCCTATGTATCAATCTCAATGTCTTTGTATACATATGTATGTCTTTCAGAGTAACAAAAAACACATTTCCTGAAATAATTGCAGGTTTGATGCAAAAACATGAAACATACCCTGCACAAGTACATGTAATCTGGATTTTATGCACGCTTGAAATGTGTTAATGAAGCATTCATGTTTGCATAAAGTATTCAACCATTCACAAGAATGGTCCATACATTTCTTTTTTTAATAGAAATGCTTTAAAAATACTTTTGATAATGATCAAAGCTGACTGTAAAGACATTTATAATGTTACATTTTTCTATTTCAAATAAATGCTGTTCTTTTGAACTTTCTATTAAATAAAAACATCCTGAAATTTTTTTTCCACAAAATGGTCATCCACAAAAATATTAAGCAGTACAACTGTTTTCAATGTTGATAATTATAATAAGAAATGTTTCCTTAGTAGCAAGTCCACATATTAAAATGATTTAAAAAAGATCATGTGACACTGAAGACAGGAGCAATGATGCTGATAATTCAGCATTGCTGTCACAGGAATAAATTACATTTAAAAAATATTTAAAATAGAAAAAAATATTTTAAATTGCGATAATATTTCATAATGGTACTGTTTTTATTGTATTTTTGATCAAATAAATGCAGCGTTGGTGAGCATAAAAGACTTTCTAAAACATCCATAAATCGTTCCGACCCCAAACATTTGAATGGGAGTGTACAGTAGTATTTCTCTGGCCTAACAGTTCCATTTTTGTACGTGTGTGTGTGTTAGACAAGAAGAAGAAGAAGGAGAAAAGGGCAAAAGGAGCAGAGGAGGTGCGTGGCAGGAGGAACGCCATTAGGCTGAGTAGAGAGTACACTGTGGAGACGGTCGTGGTGGCTGACGCAAATATGGTGCAGTACCACGGTGCTGAGGCTGCCCAACGTTTCCTGCTCACTGTCATGAACATGGTGAGTCACATATTCACATAACATATAGGCTGACATAGTATGTAATAGTAGTCAGAAAAATATTTTTTTTAAATTGAAGTTTAATGAACCTTTAGACAAAAAAACAAAACAAAACTTATTAGTCTATATACAAATAGTAAATCCTTCATTAATTTTCACTGTAATTAACACAATTATTATTGCTTAATTGGCTCATAGAAAAATAGTTCCCTCTTTAGATTAGGGAAAATGGAAAACTTTCATTAATTGTGTGCTTTAAAGTTTAAACCAACCTTTATTACACATTAATCACATTCATTTTCAGTGTTCTTTAAATTGTTTACAAATACATAATTATTTAAATACAAATACACACACACACACAGTTTGCTTATGTTGTGGCAAATGTTGTTTTATATTGTTCAAACTAAATTCAATACTAATGGAATTAATGTCTAATAAAGGTTGGTTTAAAGCACTTAATTAATGACATTTTCTTATTAGCCGTGACCTAATCTAAAGTGCAAACTATTTACTATTTACAACTAATTAAGTTAAAGGGGTATAATGCAGGAATCACGTTTTTTTTTCCAAACAGCGACCCCTAGAGTCGCTGTGGAGTACTTGAATTTAACGTTACTGCACTCACGCAGAGCGTGACATGGCGTGTTACATAGTATACAATAGTACATTGTGTTTAATTTCTCATTTAATGAGATCTAATATATGTTGTTAGTGATGAGAATTTTCACGTGATTAAATACATAGATCCGACAATTATCCCCATGAACTCTAATGGTCCAGAGGTAGAACTTTTGCCAAGTGTGTCTAGGGTTGGGATTCGTGAGAAATTTTCCGGTTCCGGTTCCGATTCCGGTTCCGCCAAACGATTCCGGTTCCGGTTCCGGTTCCCATTCAATTAAAAATATTAGTAAGAGAAAAATCCACAATCCTTTTTGTGTTTATTTCTTATAGTACTTGACAAATTAGTTTAACAGACTGGTAATGTAAACAAACTCAAAATATTATTAAGCAATCTTTGCAAAAAAAAAATTGTGTATATATATATATATATATATATATATATATATGAAGAGTTCAGATGCAAAAACCTCTAAATGCCATTTGAAATTTTCTTCTTTAATGATGATTTTTATCAAACTTGTATATTTAAGTTAAGTAATTTCACTTAAATAACAATTAATAGGTAATTATCATTGCCATTTAAGTGAAATCACTGAAATTAAATATACAAGCTTGATAAAAATTATCATTCTAGAAGAAAATTTCAAATGGCACTTAGAGGCTTTTGCATCTGAACTCTTCATATATATATATATATATATAAAGGAAATAAAATAATTCTGCATTCTCTATAATAATTTAGACCTCTCCTTTATTGTATCTCCAACAGTGAAGAATACCCTCTCAGAAGGAGTAGAATATGCTTTAACACACATATGTGTGTAGAACAGATTATTTTTTAAAACGGTTTGAATGATTGATTCATTAAGACTTTACTTATTTCATTACTGGATAAATCGGCGCTCTAGCAGTTAATAAACAGAACTGCATGCGTCTTGCGGAAGAACATTGTTGCCGGAGCTACTTCTCTCTGTTAATGTCCATGACGAGTCACGCAGGCATTGGGCTACTCCGCAGCAGCTGCGATCCGCCGGCCAGTCTAAACAAGAAGTCCGAGTATTAACGCTTATTACAGGCTTTACGTAGTGATTCAAGATAAGACAAAAACACGGTTTGAAAAAAAACAACATTATGATGCACTCGCTCATTGTATATATTTTGTAAATTCTGAACACAAAAAATATACGGACTGCATCTGTTTTGACCACTACCGTCAATGTTTACTCAAACTATAATCTCACTAATTCTGTAACGGAAATCATTTGAATATGTGAAACAAATAAATATTGAGACTGTGATTGTAAAGCAGTTTCATATCGACAACTGCTCTCTCTCTCTCAGCGCAAACAGATTTGAATGTAGGCTAGAGAGTGACTCGGCGGTCGGCGCGCGCAGCGTGCGTGTGTCTGTGTGTGACAAATGCAGCGTGTGTGAGAGCAAATCGCAACTTCAGTGGTGAAGTTTTTGTCATTTAGGAATAAGACGGCGTCTTCTACTCCCAGCACTTCGCCCACATGATGATATCGCATCGGCATCAGAACCGTTTTCGGAACCGAAACTTAGGAATTTTGCACGGTTCCGGTATTTTTTCAAAAACACAACCGGTTCTGGAAAAGAACCGGTTCTCGGTTCCCAACCCTAAGTGTGTCAGAGGTTCTGGGTTCTAATCCCTACTAGTTGCAGTCAATGTAACGTTATCATGGTACGAGCATGGAGTAGTAGTTTATATGAGTTTCCAGCATGTTGTGATGCTTTCTCCGGTGTGTTGAAAGTCTCAGTGTGGCCGGTACCATGAGTGCTCGCTCTTGTCTTCGAGCACGCGCAAGAGCACTAGCGCTCTTGTAAAAATTGGTTGCAATCTGAAACATCACTGATAGAGGCTGCTAAAAAAATACATATTGCACATTTAACAAATCAAAAAAAACCCTCTTTTTTTCATAAGAGCTAATTAAATAATACTATTTTTAATTTTTGTTAATAATAAACCTGGTTTAGATAGTTTACACTACATATTTTGCATGATTTGCATGTAACAGAGACTTTGTACACTAGACTAGAGTAATGGATAGTGGTTGGGAGAGATTGTGTGAGTAACATTTGCTCTGCTCACCGCAGCTGTGCTATGTGTGACATTCATGAGTCGGCAGCTCTCGGACACACACATTCACGCACACACACTTCTCTTTTATCACATGGGCTCTGTTACAAAAATGAGAGCGCTGTAAACAGGGTAATTTAGCGTGAGAGCGCAATTCCAAAAAAGCTCCAATGGGAGTGGAAAGCTTGTGATCTATTGATGAAGCGCAAATTAACACCGACACAGCCGGATCATTTCCAAATGACCAACACAATCTACCAGTTAGTAGACGTTCATTTTTGTTGGGTCTCTCTTATGTTTACGTGTTTTGCCACCATCTGTTGCCTTTCGGATATTTGTTACTCATGTTGTCCTACCGGCTCCCCCGTGGTCAGTTGTCTCTCTACTTCCACCATAGACATACGAGCTGTCCACTGCGCTCCGTCCCTCGGCATCGCCTCTGTCCTCTGTCACACCAGCATTGCACCAGTCCTCGGGTACTCCAGCTCCGCCTCCGACGCTCGTCTCAATGGCATCGCCTGGTTTTATAGCACCATGTTGCAGTGTGAAAAGAACAGCGACCCGACTACTTTAAAAATCATGCAGTCTGAACTCGGCATTAGTAAATCACCTTGCATGATTCATTTAAATACTCTCCTCCCATTTTGCGTCTCAAAGGGAATCTACTACAAATGCATATATGCAATAAGGTCAGCCACAAAAATAACTTTTCATGTCTTTTCAGTGCAAAATTTTCTTGATTTGTGTATTTCAGTTCATCCCAGAGTGAATGACCTCACTCTCATTCAGAACAGGTTCGTAAACACAGCGTGCGCTGCGAGCGTCTGGAAACGAGTCTGTGTAATTAAGTACAAACAAACTAAATACTGATCTGTAAAACAGTCCACAAAACAACACCTCACTGCATCTGCTGTGGTAAAGCAAAGCTCATCAATTCAAGAACGACCGTCTCTACTGTATCTGTAATGACAAAGATGAGTCATATGAAGATTAATGTAAAAATGAATGAATTGCCCAGCTGTGTGGGATTTTGTAAGAAAGTACACCTCCTTTTGTCCTCCCTGCGGACCTTATAAATCCATTCTTCACAGACGAGTTCGACAACACTGTGGAAAATCGTGCTGTTATTCTGATATTCCCCTCCAGATGCTGGTTACTCATCAATATCTGAATCCTCCCTTCAGTGGAGCTCTATACTTCTTCATTAACTTTACCCCGCATGGAATTGTCGTTGATTTTTTTTTTTCTGTACAATAGTGCTTTTTTTTTATTTTATTGTGAATCACACAGCTTACTCTGTGAAGGTGATGAAAGCTCAACTCCTATTTCTTTCTGGATTATTTTATCTTCCTTTATTTCGAGATGTTGTAAATCAGAAGTTATTGTGTAGCAAATTGACTGAGATTGAATTGGCAAATGGCGATGCTTTTACTCACTATTTACACAATATTTTGCATCATCTGCGCAAGGTGTCTAGATTTTGGAACTGTTTTTGGCCAACGGTATTTAACCAATAAAACATCATGTACAATTGAGACAACGGCTTACTCTATTCACTTCATTGAAATCAGTGTCAGTTCTGGCAGGCCAGGTAGTCAAGATGCTGCTTACGCTATCGGCCGACTACACGGTCTCATCAGCGATCGCTCAGCTGAGCTGCATCAGCGCATCTGCTGTTCATCTCTCCTCGCTGCTAATGACTACACTCAAAACAGGGTTCCCTATTTAAGCAGATTCACTTCGCTCCTAACTGCTCGCTGTCTGCAACCCAGCTCTTCCTTGTCGTGTATAACATGGCATTTGCTTTTCTGTCATCGTTGCTGCTCTGTTCATATAGACCATTTCACAAGATGTAAACAACACCGGTCCAGAAGCACTTCCTGTTTCAGTTTTTTAACACTACATAAAAGCTGGGATAAAATACAACCAACAGAACTTTTAAAACTGAATCAAAAAGTTAAACAAACATCTTTAAGATGAATTCTTTACATGTGAAATAAAGAAAACAGTTACAAACTGAAACAGGAAGTGCTTCTGGACCAGTGTTGTTTACATCTTGTGAAATGGTCTATAGGAGAATAGTTCTGCTCTCCCAGTACTAAACTGTGAGCGTTGCTGCTGTCCTCTGACTCTGCTATTTCATGGTGCTCATGAAAGGTCAGAGGACTCCCTAAACAGAGCCATACCGCCAAATTTTAATTATCAACTTGAATTGCAATTTATTCAATACAATTTCCTAATCATTTAATGTCATGTGTGTTCTTGACTTAATGGACCTGACAGCAATGGTATTAAATGTCCGTTAAATGCCAAGCAGGCATGTTATAACCTGATGTTGGTATCAAAATAGCCCAATATCAGATAACTTATCGGCCTAGCTGTTATATGGGGCTATTTTGAGACCAACGTTAGCTTATAACGTGCCTGCTTGGCATTTAACAGACATTTTATTTTTTACTACTAAATAGTAGATTCTTCATGTTTTGGCTGTATACATATTTTAACTGAATTTTAAGTAAGTATTCCATCAAAGCTTTGTCTTTGGTCATTGTTAAACCCAAACTGGTCAACTGCAAAACAATAGCATAACATTCAAAACTGAAATGTGGCGAGCAGGATGAGGTCGAGACCCGTGAGAAAGCGGTACGAGACCAGTGGCGTGATGACTCGTATCTCTCACGGTGGAGCGGAAGGATAAAAGGAGGAGCGACGATCGTGAAGATCAAGAGAAACAAAATAAAATAAATACAAAAATAAAAGTATAAGCCAGCAGCCCCTCGTGGACAACTGCTGGCCACACAAAACAGAAACAAAACATCACGTAAAATCAAGGCATGTTCCTCTTCACGATCGTTCTTCCTCCTTTTATGCTTCTGCTTACAGGTGTCTAACTCGTCCTGCTCGCCACGTAAACTTTGTAATATTTATTTTTATATGTGATATTGCATATTTGATCATTAGGTCAATTCTCTTGTTCTTGTCTTGTTCTCTTTGTATAGGTTTATAACATGTTTCAACACCAGAGTTTGGGTGTGTGGCTCAACATCCGGGTCACCAAGCTAGTTCTTCTGCACACCCGTCCAGTAAGTGTGACCCACACTATGTACACACACTAGATTAACAGCCAGATCTATGTATGTAGTTACTCAATCATTTGTTCTCTCCTTTGCTGTTTTATTCCTATTTTCAGGACCTGCGATGTTATCTTGCTCGCTCTCTCTCTCTCTCTGTGTGTGTGTTTTAACTACTGGTTTTCCCCTCGATTTTATTGCTGGATTGCATTCTCTCTAAAGGCTCCGCAGTGTCTGCGAGAAGGTTTTTTAAGTACTCACATCTAAATTGTAAAATTACGTATGTCAGGATGGCACTCAATAGCCATTAGTGTGTGTGTAATGTTGCTTCAGGGCAAACCTTTTGTACTCACAATCTCTGATATCAGTAAGATAGTCAGGGAAATGATAGAGATGCTTGAAGCAAACTGACTTCAAGTCCAGCCGAATAACACCAGCAATTTTCAGAAGTATTTTGATGGCGTTGTGTGGTCGATGAATCAATAAAGACCATGTTTATGTCAGAGGAAGTTCATAAAGAAATTAATGATCCATGGAGACTGTTATCTTTGATGCTAAACAATATGTGCTGGTGTACTTACAAGTTGACAGACTTTTATTAGATACACATTTAAAATTGGACTAAAAATATTGCTGATCATGCATGCAGAGACACACATTAAAAGTTTGGAATTGGTAATGTTTTTGAAAGAAGTCTCTTATGCTCACCAAGCCTACTGTACGTTTTTTTTTTAGCTAAAATAGAGTAAAAACAGTAATATGGTGAAATATTATTACAATTTAAAACCGTTTTCACACTGCATCATAATTCCAGTCTTCATTGCCACATGATCCTTCAGAAATCATTCTAATATGCTGATTTGGTGCTCAATGTTGAAAATAGTTGTGTTGCTTTATATTTTTGTAGAAACATTTACACATTTTTTTCAGGATTCTTTGATGAATAGAAAGTTCAAAAGAACAGCATATATTTGAATATGATTTTGTAACAATGTAAAAGTTTTTAATTTTGGTCAATTTAATGTGTCCTTGTTAACAAATGAAAACAATGCTGTGTGGGATAGAAATCATTACGTATACTGTTTTAAAGGAAAAAAACAAATCCTGCAGTTCACCATCATGTAAGGTGAATGGACATTTCATGTTTAAATGACCACTGAAGGTTATTCCTTACAAAATAAAGTGGCAAACATTTAATTTAAACCTTTGCTTTATCATAGTCTTATAATTAAATTCTAATATTGTCCAATGTGCTCTCAGGAAAAGCTGAAGGTAGGCCATCATGGCGAAAAAGCCTTGGAGAGCTTCTGTCACTGGCAGCATGAGGAATACGGCGCACGATACTTGGGTAGCAATCATGTTCCTGGGAGCAGAGATGACCCTCCTCCTGTGGACGTGGCTGTGCTGGTCACCAGGTAATGATTAATCATGCTTAAACAATCATAGAATTATGATTTATTCATTTCATTTATTTTATAATTCATTTATTTAAAAAAAGATAGCACGAGCAAAACACTGTTAGTAGATATGAAGAGTTCAGATGCAAAAGCCTCTAAATGCCATTTGAAATTTTCTTCTTTAATGATGATTTTTATCAAACTTGTATATTTAAGTTCAGTAATTTCACTTAAATGGCAATGATAATTACCTATTAATTGTTATTTAAGTGAAATTACTGAACTTAAATATACAAGTTTGATAAAAATCATCATTAAAGATGAAAATTTCAAATGGCATTTAGAGGCTTTTGCATCTGAACTCTTCATATAGTACTGGATCATGTTCATAGTTAATGTAATGAACCCCACACCTGTGTGAACTTGAGTAGAGCTTCATACATCCACAAAAATTACCAATACACCAGTTGATTAAAAGACCAAAAACAATGAAGAAAGTTAAAATATCCTGCAGCTTTTGAGATGCTTGCAAAGTAATGCAATTGCATTCATATATTTTAAGTCTTATTTCTGAATCCAAATACTTTTTGGGCCTATCACATCTGCACAGATATTATTCTTCATTTCGCTTTTCTTTCTCCATCGCCGCCCATCTTTTCTTTTTTTTTCCTTTTTTTTTTTTTTTTTTTTTACATCTTTCACTTTCCGTTTTGTCACTCACATCCTTTGAAGTCCTGTATCTTTCAGCTCTTGGTTGTTTAAGACAGATTTAACCTTTTTTCATCCCTTTTATTGAGATCCAACACAATTTGAACCTGCCAGTATCTGAGCTGTGATAGACCCTAATAATCCTTCTGTCAGCGAAGCAAGTTTGCTCCCAATCTTCATCTTTTCAGTACAACAGATTACTAGCGGCGGCCAAAACACTGCATTCCCGGCGTGGGGTTAGGCTTTAGCGTATGTTATTTTCAGATTCAAAAAAAGTAAAGAAAAAGAAAATCCTTTTGTTAAATCATGTGATCCTGTCAGATAATATCTGTCATCCTGGACCCGAGAAGCTCGCAGGGAGAGCGAGCTCACACAGAGAGTGCCTTTGTTCCCCCTGCGCCGGGTTAAATATGATCTCCGCTGGCGTACAAAAGGAACTCTCTGTAAGGATGCGAGGTACAGGAGCAACATCTGTCTCGTCTTGCGTGCCAAGATGGCTCGGGGCAGCGAGAATGCATCAAAGCAAATTAAGGCTTGACAAGGTGCACCTCGGTGTCCCCTCTCACAGCTTTGTAGGAGTTGACAGTGGCTCATCCCTCGCTCGGCACTTGCTGACTGAAGAAAGATTATCTTCTTAATGTATTTACGGCCACATAGATGCAATTCTCACTGCACTTCTAAGAGATTCATTTCATTTCATTTATTTCTAAAGCACAAATAAACACGACAGAAGTTGACCACTGTGCTGTACAAATGAAGAAGTCTAAAACAAAACAAACACAATACAGTAATAACAGAAAATAAAACTCTATTTTAGGGTTTAGAGAAACCAAAGTTATGAATGAAATGCAATAGTAAAAAGATAAGACTGTATCTTAGATTTAAATTCATGTACAGATGTTGCAGACCTCACAGATAAGGGAAGACTGTTCCATTTCCTAGGACCGGCCACTGAAAACGCACGATCACCTCGCAACTTCAATCTTGATCTTAGATATGACCAGAGGATCGCAAGCATCTTGTTGACTTTTTCACATTTAAAATATCCGACAGATAGGATGGTGCCAGACCAGTCAAAGCCTTAAAAACTAGCAACAATTTTTTTTTTATTCAACTCTATAACACACTGGCAACCAATTTAGAGACAATAAGTTCTCGTTTATGAACCCCAGTTAAAAACCTGGTTCAAATATACAGTGAATTACAATAGTCTAAACGAGATAAAACAAAAGCATGTGTGACCGTTTTAAGATCGTGAACAGATAGAAAAGTTTTAACTTTGGACAGAAGTTTAAGATGGAAAAAACAAGACTTGAGAGATGGATCAAAAAGAACTCCCAGATTTTTCACAGTGGGTTTGATATAAGAGTTTAAAATAATCGTAATCAGTATTCGGGTTTGCTTTTCCCATAGAGGGGCCAAAAACAATTGCTTCAGTCTCACTCTTATTTAAGTGCAAGAAATTCAAGGACATCCAAGATGGTACATCAATTAAACAGGCAAGCAAAGTTTCTAGGCCTTGCTTGTCATTATGTTTCAAAGGGAAATAGATTTGGGTGTCATCTGCATAAAAATGAAAAGACACTACATGCTTCCTAAAAATGAAGCCCAGTGGTAGCATGTATAGCGAAAATAAAATGGGAGCCAGATTAGACCCTTGAAGAACACCACAGGTAACTCGTGCTACAGATGATGCAGCGTGACCAATACCCACTGAAAATGTTCTATTACTACAGCAAGATCGGAACCATCTAAGGGCAGTTCCTTGAATGCCCACACACTTTTCAAGACACGATAAGAGAATGTCATGATCAACTTTATCAAATGCCACACTCAAATCTAATAGCACCAAAATTGCTGAGTTCCCAGAGATTAAACTCATTATTTTTATTTATTTATTTATTTATTTATTTGACCTTTATTTATCCAGGTAAACCACTTTGAGAACCACTTTTCATAGGCTACAGGAATAAATAAGAACATACTGTACAGCTGTACATAGTCAAACACCTAACACATGGAACAAGCAACTAAATTCAAAAAAGATAGTCAACAAAGGGGAAAAAGAAAAGGAATAGTGCTTAAAAATGTGTGTATAAATATGGTTCATGATTGTCAGCAGGAACAATATTCAACTATGTTACTTACGAGGTTTTGCTGAAAGGTGGAGTTTGGAATCAGAGATGTGAGTTTCAGGGTATTTTGTAGTATGTTCCAGTCATTACGTCCAAAGGTAGTAGAAGTGGGGGGGTACTAAATTTAATCAAATTACTTGATCTTGTGTGAAAGGTGTTATGAGCTGCATGAAGTAGGGATGACAAATAGAGAGGTGCCTTGCCCAAAATTGCCTTGTATGTGAAGAAAAAACAATGATGGAGCCGCCGGGTATAAAGGGATTCAGAATACAATCAGCCCTTCACTAAGACCCTCATAAAATCCTAATTTACCAATCTGTGCTCATTTTGTGCATTTTTAAGAACTATTTCAGGTAAAGGGATGCTATCTCAGTACAGCTACCATGTACTCTACTGTATCCTCCTCAACAATGCATCATCTAATATTATTACAGGTTAAAGTGAGCAACTGCTGTCCTAATGAATACGGAACAGAATTTACACCTGAATTAAATGCAGTTGTCACTCTCGTAACTTGAGTGTGTATCAGGATTGTGCATCAAATGTTGAATGTTCACCAAAGTCTTGTTTTACGGTTTTATGATAGATAGATAGATAGATAGATAGATAGATAGATAGATAGATAGATAGATAGATAGATAGATAGATAGATAGATAGATAGATAGATAGATAGATAGATAGATAGATCAAAATAGCCACTCTGCTGTTATATTTGAAGTAGGGCTCTCAACTGCACGTTATAAGCGACTCAAACTCGCAGTCTTTTCAGATGGAGCAGCATTTATTGATCACAGAGCTGTGCTTCACTGACAAGCTGTGCTTAAAAAATAATCGTAGTCTATTGCACTGACTTTCTGAGTTGAAAGGAAAGCTGCATTACTGTTATGCAGGATGAGTTTAGAATTGGTCTCGCCTGGACAGTTTTGCAGCAGTTGTGACACAGTCCCCCATGCATGTCAGCACTAATGGAAATCAGTATGCCTAACTGTATCCATTCCTAGCCATCCTTGGCTAAACGGGATTCGTCTTCAGCACCCAGCTGTGTGTCGCATTCACTTGAGCTGTGAAGGAACAGGAAGGGAAACCAGAAGCCCACATCAAAAACGCTTTGGAATTAGAGGGACATCAGACAGCCAAAGAGACATGTTGCAGAGCACGTATGGTGCAAATGTTTGATGATCGTAGACTCAAAACAAGAGACATCCATCTTAGCTGTCTGATGTTTAGTAAAAAACAACTTCTTTGTTAATTCTCATGTCCTATTTGATTTTTTTTTTCTGTCTAACCATCTCAAAGGTCCTTTGATGTTTTAGTTTGTCATTTGTTGCCCACTTGTGGTACCACTAGTGTTGGGAAACTACTCTGAAACTAGCATCCAAAACTACAACCTCGTAATTTAAAGAACACTATAGACAAGGTGTTCTTTAGAAAATTTACACTCATTTCAACTTGCTGCCTTAAAATCGAGTTGTATTCATTGTATATTCAACTTGGTTGAATTTAAATTGTGTTAAACTGACTGACTTAGGAAAAGTTTTTTTTTCAAGAGACACAAATTTGTAGTTTCATCATCATTTGGTGCTATGTGAATAATAATAAGCCTAAAAGATGGGAAACCATTGCATAAATACCAGATGTTTCTTGATCCATATGTGAAATTGACTATTAAAGATATGTAATATTATATTAGACATTGTTATTTTAATTATATAGCTTGAATACCAGATCATTTATTTCTAGACAGCAGTATTTATTTTATGATTTTTCTAGTTTTCTGGTTCTCCTCACCGGGTATTCATTGTTTTAAGCTCAAAAATGATTTTGGTAGAGTCAAATTACAGGCTTGGAGGCTGCTGGAGTTCAGCCCTGACCATGCCAATTACAAGAGGAAGCACAGCAGACATCTTTAGCTTTTTGTTGTTCGAAAATTTGAAGGCATTGAACATGGTCGTGCTAGACTCAGGAATGCTTTTCAATCCTAAATGTCGGCTGCTTATTGAGAGATTCAAAGGTACCTTCTTCTTGAAGTGACTTTGACCCTGATGGGTTGTGTAATTGTACTTTAGCAAGCTTGTTTAGTTTGTTTGTTAGTGTTTGGTGCAACTCGTATTCTGCTGAGAAAGCAAAAAACAACAAAAAAAAACTTCTGCTTGGATATTCTTGGATGTCAGATGGGTTTCCTTTGGTGGCAGGGAGGAGCTGTGCTGTCTGCATGTAATGTGGGGACAAATCTGTTTGAAATCAGGCCAGTCAGGAAGTGGGGGGGTGGGGGGAAATGCTGCTTTTTGTAAGTGAGACTGGACGATATCCAGACATAAAGTCTTGTTTGGTGTTTGCATTAGTCTCTTTCTTTTTTTGTTCTGCGTCTCGCTCTCTCTCTCTCTCTGCCTTCTTCTGTCTGTCTGCACTTCTCTAGACACCCTGAGCCCTAAAGTATGTATAGTGCAACTTCACATTGATTCGTTCCCAGATGCTGACTTGAAGCTGTCAGGACCTTGCTCAGTCATCAGATGGGTACGTGGGAAAATGGCCCCTTCTAAAGCATCTGTTTGCTATTTCACACCCAGCCCTGGCTATTAGACATTCACTGTTTGTTCCATAGGACCACAGAGCTCTGACATAATTCTCAGCACACTCACATTAGCCCCACTGTAGTGACAAAAAACTATTAGCACTGATCTGTAGTCAATCAATCAATCAATCAAGTCTGGATGGAACTATCCATTTCGGGTTTCAAAACTATAAAATTATGGGTTTCCACGATTTATGGAGAATTTTCATAAAAATAATTTTTATTCTGTACAAACTGTATATCTCCTAATTCTATTCCTAAACATAATCCTCACAGAAATCATTCTATACTCAAATGGCATCCACAGTTACCAGATCTCTATAAAAAAAGAGCACCTTTCGAAATGTGATGGAATGGGAGATTCACATCATGGATGTGCAGCTGGCAAATCTGCAGCAACTGCGTGATGTGGTACTTTGTTGAATCTATGCCAAAATGTGGTGAATATGTTATAATTTTATTTTATTTTTTAGGATAATATTTTAGGTTCTACATTTTTAAATGCATTTTTTGGAGTGAAATGTTTTTATTTTATTTGTACAATTTTTTTGGGAACATATGTTTTGGTACCACAAAAATATTTTTAAAGTGGTCATATAATGGTTCATGCACTTTTTCAAGCTGATTGTACTGAAATGTGTGTTGGCAGTGCCTGTACACAACCATCCTGTAATCATAAAAATACATCTATTTTTTGTTTTAATCTTATATGTTTTCCCCTGCCTCAAATCAATCAAATTAAAGTAAATTACAAACTTTTCATTTAGACCCTAAAGAATCAACTTAACTTGTATGAAAATTGTATGAATATTGTGTGATTCACCTTAGTGGGTTTGATTGTCTGTTTTGAGTGCTAGTTAGTGGTTTTATGCATCAGAAGTCACAGCAATGCTCTACTGCCATCTCTGTCTGAAGTTTTGGTGCCATGTTGAGTTCATGCTACTCTTGTCTGCTGGCTCTTGATCATTGTGGCTGGTTCAATCCTCATGAAACCTAAATATTATTACCTAACCTATTATTATTATTATTAATTAGGAAAGCCACATAAGGGGACAGGAGCACACGTTTACAGCAACAGTGCTGTGGTTTTCCCACATGGCAATATTTAACCATCAGAGGTCAGGTTCAGACAAAAGGCATCCAAACAAACACAAAACATTTTCAGATAAACATATACTTCTCAAGATATTCTATTTCAGCTTTTCATTCCCTGTTTTTTTGCTTTGCCTTTTTTCCCTTTAATGTTTGCTTTTTTCTTTGTCTTGAAACTGGTTAGTTTATTTCTCTCATACATAATTAATATGCTAGAAAATGAAAGTGCACAAAGATGCATTTTATTGCTTTCAAAGCTCAGGAGGCAATGAACATCTCAGTTATGTTTTATTTGTGTCAATCTAGCCTCAGATGTCAGTTGTCTTGTGAGAAACAATAGACACAAATTAGTCAATAATTGACATACTGAAGGAACACAGAGTTATAAATTAATGTAAATAGAATACAGCTCAATTCGTTGTTGGAAAAATTAAAGGAGAAATGTTTGAGTTCATATTAGGAGCTCTGACGTTTGGTATCTGAGTATAGTTTGGACAGCGCTTTTCCACAGTCGGGCCGAACGGTTCTAAGAGCGGTAAGGACCGGTTCCAGTTATGTTTTCACTTGAGCCTGGTTCGGCACAACACGATTAGAAACTATTCTTGATCTGGAGTTCTCAGCATGGTTGGGATGGTTGGCACTGTTGCCTTGCTATCAGTTTCTCTGTAGCTATCTAAGTGGGCTATTTGAGTGATGTAAACACAAATTAATAAAAAAAATAAAAATAAAAAATATCGGATTAACTTTCATAACGCGATTGCTATTGACATCTCATACCATCAGTAAACTGATGCACATTTGTATATGACGTTCCAAAGAGCTCCGTTATCAGCTCAATAGTGGAAAATGAAACCAAAACAGTACCGGCTGGCACGGAATGGAACGGTTAAGCAAAGAGAACGGTTTGGCCCGACAGTGGAAATCTGGCCATTGTTGAGATCTTGGACTCATGTGAGATTAACTGCAGGAAATATGATGAGACAACAGTCTACATGTGCTCTGTTTAATCTCAATGCTGTGAAAATGTAATATATGACTGAAACATTATTTGTGATTTTTCATTCCTATTAGCTAACATTTGTGTCTCTGGTCTTGTTTTCTCTCTAGAACAGATTTTTGTGTCCACAAAGATGAGCCTTGTGACACAGTTGGTGAGTATGTCTGGCTGAATTGCTCTTTTTTTGTTGAATGCTTCTCATAGTTTCTTTGTGGAATGTAAAGTCCCTAATCTCTTGCTGTCTGTAAAAAGCCAAAATTAAGGCAGATTGTCTGTTGGTCTTACTACTTTGAGTAATGATGTGGATGGAGCAAGATTTGTTTTTGAAAACTGAAATGTTACATCAGTCATTCATGTTAGTGCTCAGCTTACATATGCACTGTTATTGATACAATTATTGAAAAAAGTTCCCGCATGCATACTGCAAAAAATTAGAAATGTACACATTGGTTTGTTGATGGACATACATAATGTACATCAAACCGATTAGCGTATCCCTGAGAAATGTCCTGCTCAATCATCTTTTCGATGGAGTTTCTGGTTGAATAGCTAGTTCTTCCGATGTATCATCTTTGGACTCGCGCTCGAATTCATGTGGTAAAATCAACGTCAATCGCAGAGGCCTGAGGAAGCCCCCGGAGCTGAAATTCAATTATGGTAATGGTCGTTTTGTTTTCTGACATGCGCTGTAAGCAGAGGACCAATCACAACAGACTGGGCCGACTGGCCAATCAGAGCAGAGTAGCTCACGGAACTTTAGATAGACTGAATGAGAGTTATTGAAAAATGTTGTGCTGTGTAATGTTTATCGTGAGAAAATTAAAGTGTTTTTTGACCTTTGATGGATGTAAACCTTTTGTAGGAGACCTCCAAAACTAAATTAGGAACCTTTAACATAGCATGGAAAAACTTGAAAATATATTTTAGGTAAACGCAAAATTTCTGTTTTGGGGGGTGAAATATGACCCAAACATATACACAAACCTCATAATGTATTCAAAAATAAAATAGATTTTTTATTAAATCCACAAAATTGTATTGTAAAACCTAAATTTAGCTAGAAGCCATAGGAGGACACGTAGGAGGACACATACCTTAGCAATCACCCAGAACAAAGTAGAAACATGTCAGAAATTGAAAAAAATAAAATGCAGTTTATGTGTTAAAGTTATTCAGGTCACCCTCATACAACTAATTTCTTCTTTATAAATCTGTATTTTTTGATATGGACTGTTAAGCATTCTGACATAATCCAGTCTGTATTCAGTCATTGATGGAGAAACAAAAAAACAAGATATAAGTGTTTGCTAAATTATATAAACCTGATGTTGGGTCTTGAGAACGTCAGTCCATAACTTTTTAATCCAAAGTTTTCATCATTGTAACAATTTCTCCTAAACTCAGAACAGATCTTGGAACCTCAGCCGATCAGTGAGTCCTGGCCACCTGCCGTTTTCACAATTCTCTGTGTGGGGCATTTGCATATAGTTGTGTCACTTCCCCTCCCCTGACCTCTTGGATTTCAGCCATTCAACAGCAGAGCCAGGTGACTCATATTCACCCAGCAAACCCTTCTCTAGCCTGGGGAATGCATGCTGAACTGTGATCTGCTCTTGAGGTGTGTTCCAAATCTACAACATTGTGAACTTTGTGGCTTTCTTCTTTTTAGAGAGGTAGCTATTTAGTTAGACAGTATCCTATTAGAAATTAAAACTCAAAAAGTTTGGGTTTGGTAAGATTTGTAATTTGAAATTGGCCTAATTCTCTTATGCTCACCAAGCCTACATTTTTTTTTTATTTTTTTTTTTTAAATACAGTAAAAACAGTATAATTGTAAGATTGTCATGATCCCAAACAGCCAATTACATGTGGTGGAACAATGAAAATATGATTCACTTTCCAAGAGAGAAGCAGCGCGATTCACTTCTTTCTTCTGCAGAATATTACGAGATTTAAATATATTACGAAGTTATGTAAATTTACACACCGAAAGTTAAATAGCTATCTATGAAAGAAGACAACTAAAAGAAAAAATCTTGCTATATCAGTGCAAGTAAAAGCTAGTAAGTATACTGTAGTTTATGTATATGTATAGAGAGAATTGAACATTTAAGCTCACATTTAGTCACTTTTATAGCTTTATCTATTGATTCTGTCACAATCTTCCTCTGCACCAGTCTGTCTTTGTCTTCACTACACTTCCCAGAATCCTTCTTGTCTCTACACCTTAACTCACTCCCTCAATCACCCACCTGTTCTTCGTCATCACCATCCTTGTCACCTGTCCTCACCTCGTTATTGTTAGTTTTACCTGTACCAGCTAGGGGTGGCACGGTTCACGAAACCGACGGTTCGGTTTGCATCACGGTTTTAGTGTCACGGTTTTCGGTTCTGTACGGTTCTTGTTATTTTTTTTCTTTTAATCTTTAACACTCCAGAAATGTACTTCAGCATGTGATATATAGCTTAATTATCCACACTTTAGGATACAGTATAAAAAAAATTATATTCATGCAATCATGCACAAACTGAATTTGACTTTAAGCACATTTTGGGACTATCTCAGAGGAAAGCTGGGTGAGATTTTGATACAGCAAGAGAGAAGACATTGACATGCTTTTCATTTATTTTGAAAAAAAAAAAGGAGAATGTGTATCACTATCTCTACAAGAACTTGAGCATTTTTATCACACAAATCTTATTTACACAAAGAAATTAACTTGCATTTATCAACTGACAACTTTTGTAGCTCTTACAAAAATTCTATCTTTTAAAAGAAAAAAAGAGGAACTACACTGTCTTTTATGAATAAGTTAATATACATGAATACCTCATTGCCTATAATTAGGCTATAGCAATAGCAAAGGCCATAAACATAAAGTGAAACAAGTTCAACCTCAACACAAAAAACAGTATAAACAATGCTTCTATTCCCAAAAAGTGAGGGTACCTTTTTTCACTTGAAATTAAAGTGCAGGATTTCGAAACATATGACTGGAGCTCTTATCTAAACATAAAGTGCCACTGTAGCGTTATATTAAAATATCATAACATGAAATCCAAAATGTTCCCACACACCAGACTTATACCATAGACTTATAGGACGCTCGCGCTTCCTCCAACTCCCTCATCTCTCCCACTTGCCATTTCTCCGCGTGCCGTGACCTGCAGCGCTCCATACTCCACTTTTACTGGATTGTTTACTAACTTGAACCGGCATACAGAGCGATCGGTAATGACATCAAATACCGCGAAAGTGAGTGACGGAGCCGTCGTTCCCGCTCTAGTTTGATGTTATTCACCGGTCGCTCTGTGCAGCGCCGGTCCAAGTTGAACAAGCTTATGTCGTGCGAAAAGAAAACAAACGTGACATACGGGCACGAGGCTACATTGCGCATGCGTCGAACCGTGAGACGCACACACGCTCCGAACCGAGACAAGCGAACCGAACGGTTCGGGTGTTTTTTCATGTACCGTGCCACCCCTAGTACCAGCCCATTCTCAACATCCTGCCAGAACCCTTGTATTCAGCCAAGCCTCACATCAGTCCTTCAGAGACTTCACCGCTGGTCACGTCCAGCACAGAGCCTTCACCAACGGTCCCGTCCAGCACAGAGCCTTCACCAACGGTCCCGTCCAGCACAGAGCCTTCACCAACGGTCCCGTCCAGCACAGAGCCTTCACCAACGGTCCCGTCCAGCACATTGCCTTCACCGCTGGTCCTGTCCAGCACAGAGCCTTCACCGCTGGTCCCGTCCAGCACAGTGCCTTCACCACTGGTCCTGTCCAGCACAGAGCCTTCGCTGCTGGTCCCATCCAGCACAGAGCCTTCACCAACGGTCCTGTCCACTACAGTGCCTTCAGTGCCAGTCCCGTCCACTACAGTGCCTTCAGTGCCGGTCCCGTCCAGCACAGAGCCTTCACCGCCGGACCTGTCCAGCACAGAGCCTTCACCACTGGTCCCGTCCAGCACAGAGCCTTCACCGCCTGTCCCGTCCAGCACCGAGCCTTCACCGCTGGTCCCGTCCAGCACCGAGCCTTCACTGCCGGTCCCGTCCAGCACAGAGCCTTCACCGGTGGTCCCATCCAGCACAGAGCCTTCACCGCCTGTCCCGTCCAGCACAGAGCCTTCACCGCCTGTCCCGTCCAGCACTGAGCCTTCACCGCTGGTCCCATCCAGCACCGAGCCTTCACCGCCGGTCCCGTCCAGCACCGAGCCTTCACTGCCGGTCCCGTCCAGCACAGAGCCTTAACCGCCTGTCCAGTCCAGCACCGAGCCTTCTCCGCCGGTCCTGTCCAGCACAGAAGGCAGGTCCCGTCCAGCAAAGAGCCTTACTGCTGAGTCTGCGCTCTCCGTCAGCCCTGCCAAGCCTGCGTTCCCCATCAGCCCTGCCAAGTCTGCGCTCCACGTCAGCCATGCCGAGCCCGAGACTGTTCACGTCTCGTCTGCAATGACTGTTCCTGAGACTGTCTCAGTCCCTGCCCCAGAGCCGGTCCCTGAGCCTGTTCCAAAGCTTGTCCCTGTCCCAGAGCCTGTCCCTGAGGCTTTTTATATGTCTGTGGTTTCCCCCAAGTATTCTTTGGGGGGTGCATAGCCGTGGCCACCCAAGGGTCCCCAGTGACCAGTAAAATCCTCTCCACCGTGGCCACCAGAAGGATCTTTACCGCCGTGGCCTCCCGAAGGGGCGTCTCCACCATGGCCACCGGAAGGGGCATCTCCGCCATGGCCACCCAAAGGGGCTTCTGCATGCATGCAATGCTTCCTGAATTTGACCAAAAGAAGGTATATTAGACAACACGGTCCTACTTTAGGTGTCTTTAACTACTATGTAATGACACTACAAATAAATCAGTTTATGCAATGCATTTATTGTGTACACTACAGTACATACATGTTTTTATGGTGTACTTATATTTAAAAAATACCTGCATAGCCTATAACATGCTGGTGTATAGTGGAGACAGCTTCACTGTTTACTGCACTTAGTTATTGTTCTAGTTATTTACTAATAGCAGCTAATGAATTGGAAGTCAGAAAAAGTAAGGTGGATACAACAGCTTTTGGATTGGGAGATTAATGCCGACTATCTAGGCAGCCACTAGGTTGTGGAACAAAGCCTTGGAGTGAAAGTCACTGTGACATTACGATCTCACACCTGACACGTAGTGGTGTTGTCAGAGGTTTTGTTAAACAGGTGAAAATTGGTCTATTCTGACTGTTTCCAAACACACTTGGTAGAGTCATGCTTTTCTTTAGTGTCTGCATACCATGAGACCGTCAACACATCCAGAACGGAATGCAAGCATAGAAGCTACCTCAAGACCGTTTGTTCAGTTCCAGACAAATGGAGCGTGCCGTAATTGTTCGGGCATGATGGACATAATTTAGGCATAGTGGTGCTATTATACAGCAACTGGGAATGGTATCCCTAGAATGATGAGTTTGAGCGAACGTCTTTCTGTATGGGTGGCCCAGTTCCTTCAGGGGAACATTGACATCAGCCGTGAAAAACTTGCAGTCTGAGGCGGCAGCCAAGCAAGGGCCTCAATGTCAAGACACGTAAGATAAGCAGACTTTCTATTTCTGTTCCACGTATTTGTTTCTGATTTAACACTTACATGATGCAACTCTCCAGTTATTTGACTGTATATGGTCTTTAGTCGATTGGTAGTAGGGTTAAAGTAACCAAGTAAAGTCTGGGGAGTATCTTTCAAATGTGAGCATTTGGCATAACCACATTGGATAGTTGCATAAAGACCCAGTAATAAAAGCAATGACCTCAAAAATATCAACTTAAACCCACTTTGTGCCCCACCTGCAGTGTTAACTTAAGAAAACTGACATTTTCGTCTTAAGAAATAGTTTAAAGTTAAGCTAGGCAGTTTTCGGAAAGGCTAGTAATTCCAAGCTCTCTTTGAAAGCATAAGATCCCACGCTCCCTTCAGATCATCTCCAAACACGTGAACGCACACAGCAGGGAGAAAACAAAAGCATCACGAGACACAACATTAAACTAGCTCACGTCACAACGCTTATAACATTACAATAATAATGAACATAAACAGTTACCTGATTGCTGCAGATTCATTCTGCCGCTAATAGTGTTGCCAGTGAATCGCATAAATTCAAGTCAAGAACTGGTCCAAGTATAACATCACAGATTTCTCTTCTCTTCAAAATTACAGTGTTAAAATTACGTTTTTGGAACAAATCACCTACCCTTTGTCTGCAATATTACAGTGTGATATTTGCATTTTAAAATGTTAAAACGAGAGCCGCATTTAACTTAAACATATTTAATTTAATTTAATTTATTTAATTGTATTATTTTATTTTATTTAACACCATTTAATACAACGTGTTACCCAAAATCACAATCTAAAACAATGAAACGACACAAAGACATAGTAGCATTTGAAACCCTTTTGTGAGAATACCCAAATAGTATTCAAAAGTTGTGATTTTAACAGGATTTTAAAAATAGCTGATTTGACAGATCTATCAAAGAGAGGGAGATCCTTCCAGAGTTTGGGACCCACTCTGGAGAAATCTGTCACCCTTATGTTTATATTTTGTCCTGGCAAAACAGAGGAGATTTTGATTCTCCAATCTCAGGGGTCTGTGGAGTGACTAACAACATACTGGAAAGATAAAGAGGAGCTAGATTGTGTAGAGCTTTAAAAACAAGTATGAGTTTCTTATATTACAATGAACCTTTTTACACCAAGCTTTTTGCACGTTTCAACGTCATGGTTAAAGATGCACACATTTTTTTGTCGAATCAGCAATGTACTTTTTATAGGCTGCATGGTTTTTGCTGTTTTTTATTTTGTTTTTATTTCCAAAAGCATATGGTTTGAAAAAAAAAATGTAAACCTTCTTCCTTCCGGATTATGCCATACTGGAAGTGATCATTTCAAACAATTTAAACATAAAAACTACTAATGATGACAAAACACTCATTATGATTTATTTATCTGGGTAAATGGCCCAAATGTGCTAATGAGATTGCAGCTAAATAAATATTTGCCTAAAAATGAGCAATAGCGTAATGAAAACGCTGTGTAGAATCATCATTGTTGTATTTCCCTCCGTTCCATTTAAATGCATGTCTAACCGTCTGGAATCACCCTTTGAAACCGGTTAAAGGTTGTAATTAAACGAGAGCAAGTTCCCCATTCAGTCAGGTACGTAGGAGGAGTGGAGACGCCTTGTCTTGGAGATCATTCAGAGCAGAAGCCTGTGTTTAAATGGAGCTCCTCTCTTTTCAGCTGACGTACAAGGATCCCATTGAGATACGATTTGATTGAGAAGGGATAAGCTCATACCTCAGGCTTAATGTCTCCCATCTCAGATTCACTTCCTGGCTTTGAAGTCTCTGTTTCTTTGAGTTCTTCACGCTGAGCAATGGTCCCCAACTCATGTGAGATCTGATATGAGAGGTTTAACTTTTATGGCTGCCCCACAAGACTTGAGTCAAGAGGGAAACCAGACCTGACTTGGAGATTGGAGATTGACACGTTTGTTTTGTCTGTTTAGAGAAAATCTGAGGACATTCCCCTGTTGCTTTATTCAGATATTTCCAGGTATTGCAACTAAAACAAGTAAAACTATTTAGAATTTTTAGTTTTAATAACGGTCACGTTCACTTTTTTTGCTTCAATGAAGCTCCACGGCCGTGAGTTGAACTTTAAACCATGGTCTATCACTAGCACAAAGCATACATTAAGCTGAGAAACACAGTGAAAAAATGAGAACCTAAAAAGCCCACAGACATCTTTTTATGTCTGTGTAGGGTGTGTGAACAGCAAGTTTCCATTGCTCTCTTCTGCAATTTTGTCATATATATGGAAATGTGGGTTATGGGAGGAAAACGATCCTGGAAACGATCCTGCCGTTCAGTTCTGTTGATTGTCTCCATGGCTTTATAAGCTCTCCGGCACAGTAGGTTCAACATGCCGTTTCATGTTTTCTGTGGGCTGTTTGAGGGCTTTAAAGTGATGCTTCAGTGTGGGATTGTAAAACTAAAGCTTTAAATGAAGCAAATAATGGAATCAGGTCATTAAACTCCAATCCAATGCAGTATACTGGAATCCAATTCCAGTATCTACTGTATATATAAAGAGTGCGAGATAAAAGACAGAGGAGAGAGGATCCTGAATGGAATGTTTAAAGCAGCTGACCAAGAGCGCTCCTCACAACTAATAACAAAGCATTTGTCCCAGTTCAGCAAGGCTGCTGAGCTGGTAGATTCGCTGTTCTTCTCCCGTCACGAAAGGGCTCAACTTGTGAATGCAATTCACTCTACATGTGCTAACGGCAAATTAACCCCAGATAAATAATCTGCAAAATATCTCCCGGCGCCGTGTATTTAGCCATGTCTTTTTTGAGTCTGTCTGGCTGGACGCTTTAACTGTGAGCAATGGGGCCCGTGGCCATATTTGATCCAAAAAGTGCTGCGTCAGATACAGCTGGTGATATCATCGGCCTGTCAATCTGTTTCATTTTTCTGTCCATCAACTGTAAATAAATAATAATCCAGGAAATTTACAGTAAAAAAACAGCAGCTGTGGTTGCCAAAAATGTTATAAAAAAAATATGGTAGCAACATTTTAGGTTTACAGATTTAACTTAAAGGTGGGGTAAGTCGTTTTTCAAATATACTGTTTGGAAGTTAGTCGGTCTGGCATAACAACAAACGTGTTGCCAATCAGGCTTTTGACATTGGAGGATAGGTAACGAGCAAGAGGGAGATTTGAACTGAAGAAAGACTGCAGAAACAGAGATGAGACACATTACAAAAGAGAAACTCGCCACTCCCCTGGATATACAGGTATAAAAGGAGGCCAGTGTACTCTACACATTCAAAACCAGATCTCGTATGCAGAGAAGCATTGCTGGCTGTCCATTCACCTTGTTGGATTTTCAAAGAGCACACTTTTCAAAGAACTTTCAAAGAGTTCTCCCTCTTGTTTGAGCACAGTTAAGTGCGCGAAGCTCCTTTGGGTGCATCAGTGGTGTCTAAAAGAGGCAATTTCCTGGTCTCCCACCCTCGGGTCTGACAACTCAGGCTGAGTATGACAGAGTTGCTACAACAAGTTGAGCATATGATTGTGGTGCATCTGTACTTGCAGAATGGCGCCCGTCCGCCAAGGAGCCTAGGTCAGCAGTTTAAACGCTACGGCCCTCTCATAGGAAGTTGGTGCTGCCCGTCAATCACCAGGCAGCTAAGAACCCGCCTAAGCTGCCGTGAAATAGGTGACCTAGGGATGAAGGATATGAGACCGCTTTTGTGAATCCAGAGATATGCATGGCGCTGTGGTACACATCGTGTTGCCATCACATCGAACACTCTTTGGTCAGAGCACGCATTTCTATGGGCAGGTGTTCCCCTAGAGCGAGTGTCCAGGCATGTTGTTGTCACAACAGATGCCTCCAACACAGGCTGGGGCACCGTATGCTATTGGGCAGTTTTCAGGCACTGCATAGGATCCCGTTTGCACTGGCAAATCAACTACCTAGAGTTGTTGGTTGTGATATGTGCACTGAAAGGGTTTCGCCCACTGGTTCAAGAATGTGTTGGCAAGCATGTGTTGATTCATATGGTCAAAGTCCCTGCGAGCCACTCACATTCTGGGCATTCTCAATCGCGCAGCTGACATGCTTTCAGGACAGGTCACGCTCTGAGGAAAATAGAGACTCCACCCCCAAGTAGTCCAGCTGATTTAGAGCTGATTCGACGAGGCTAAGGAGGAGCTTTTTGCTTCAGAGGAATCCTCTCATTGCACTCTGTGGTATTCCCCAACTCAGGCCCTCCTTGGCATGGACCCACTAGCGCACAGCTGGCTTCGGGACCTGCGCAAGTACATATTTTTCCTCAGTGAGCCTCATTGCTCAGACACTGTGCATCAAGTGCAAGATCAAGACCCAATTGGCCCAACTGGCTCTCAGAGCTTATGCTGACGTCATCGGTCCCTCCCTGGCAAATTCCTATAAAGAAGGACCTACTTTCTCAATGGCACAATCTGGCAACCTCTGGAACCTTCACGTATGGTCCCTGGATGAGTTCAGAGGTCTGCCACCAGCTGTGGCAGACTAGAGCCCCTTTTACTAGGTGGTTGTGTGCCTCAGAATGGGACTCACGGTAATTTACTATGGGCGTTGGAAGGTTGCAAGACAGCGTAGCTGCATTTGTCATTGTGGCACGCATAAAGCGTGCTAAAGCATCTTCACTGCTTCAGGTTCAGGCTCCGGCTTGTAATATAGGGACCTCTAGTGTCTCTCATTCGACAACAACATCAAAAGTGAGCAATAAAAAGGGAATTCCTGTCACTCCTGCCACAACTCTGAACTGCCCGCTGAAAGGTTGTCCTCAGCACAAGCAGCTTTTCCACAAGCTGAAGGAAATCCAAAATCTGTTGTATCAATCAATCAATCCGTCATTTTATTGTTGTATCTATCGTCCTTTTGTCTCAAACTTGGCTTCTGTAGTTAATAATTACAGTGGATTTGAATATCTTTTGAGATTCAGTCATTTTAATTACTTACAGTATTTAATTATACTTAAATTCATACATTTCTCATCCTGTTTTCAAATTAATTAAATTAAAAGAAGGGGGTTTAAATAATTTGTAAACCGAGCTCTCATTTCCATTCATTTACAATGAAGTCGTACCTAATTTAGCTTACCTGTCTGTCATCTGTAGTTCACGCATCCAGGCATTCATTACACATTATAGATTACATTCCATCAACTCAGAGCAGGCTTTACAAATAACTGCACAAAACTATTGCAGAGACTTGCTTACAGAAACTTGAACTCATCTGACCCTTAAACTGTAAATCAGTCAATGACACATGTAGCAGATATAATTGCAGCTCTTGTCTTAGTATGCATGGCTGTAAAAAAAAGAAAAAATGGAAGAAGAAATAGAGCATAAGAAGAGAAGTGAAGGAATTTAGGACAACATCTGTTTTCCAATCAACCTGCTGTTCTCTTTATATGGCATTCATAGAAAATAATTTTCCCATCATACAATTCCAGCCAATTTAAAAAAAATGGCATAGCCCATTATTTTCCAACATGTGTTTTAAACCACAGCTCCATGTGTACAGATGGAAAAAAAAAATCCTGACACAAGCAAATCATCAAGTCCTCTGTATTGCTAGTATGATATTACAGTGTTTGCGTTTGATGATTGAATTAGGGTTTCAGTCTTCAAACATGGATTCGATATGATATGTTCTATTGAAGAATGATGAAGCACAGTTCATTTGTTTTTACATGGCAATTATTTCCAGCATTAGTCATCAAACATTGTGACCAAATAACAAAGAAACACTGATTTATGATCTACATTGGAACATCCAAATTTCCCTTTATTTTTTAGTTGCGTTCACCAGCACAGAAGATATTTTAGTGCTTCCGGGCGGGTGTCTGTCCTGTTGCCTTAGAACAATATTTATTGAACCACTGTGTGAAACATGTAAGACCATCTGAAGAAATCATTTCTAATCTGTTTTTGTTTAATAAGACGTGTTAAGTGCTTGCTGTGTTAAGTGCTTGTTTATCATTGCCTTTTTCTTGTGGGCCCTTTAAGCCATGCTGTTGTTGTTCTGTATTTTTATTCTGTATTGATAGTAAACAGCTGTTTTGCACACAAGCCAGTGAAGAGTGTGTTAGTATGTATGAGATGCTTCGTGCTTATTTGTTCACACTAATTAAAGTAATAATCGACTTTTTTCAAAACCTACTGTAGCCAGCTCCTATGTAAACAAGATTTTAGGCTTGTGCTCACAACCAGACATGAACTTTTTCACAATTTACTAATAGAAAATGCTTTCTGTTATTTTTACAGAATAAAAATAAGATGCTATAAGATCAATGAATACTGGTTTGATTTTTATATGACCAGTTGAAGAAGCCTGATGAATGTTCCATATTTTTATATATTCTTCATAAAGTTTTCTTTAACAGTATAATGCAGTTTTAATCTACACAATCCACACAATCTGAAAAATGTGATGTATCGTCATGCAATCAAACATTCTCATTTCCTGTTGAGTTACAGTGTATTCCACATAGTCCCTCTGCAGGACCAAACTGCTTTCTTGTCATCCTAAACACAGTTTTGTATTGTTTTTTTTCCTCTTTTTTTTTTTTAACACAAGCATCTGGGCTGAATTTGATTCTCTAGTTATTGATTTTGCTTATGGCGGTCAGAGGCTAAGTGAGGTTGTCTGGGTTTCGTCCAGTGTCAGACACAAACCAGGTGCTTTCACAGGAACACTGGAAAGGTGATAGTCTGTGATGTGACATAGGTTCTGATGTCACATTTTTTGATGCAAGTGGCTACATTTTTATATTTTCTGAAGACATGAGACTGACTGTTAATTGTGCAAACTTGCTGTCACGAAGATGTTAAGAGCGTTGTGGGTGCTTGCCAGGTTGCTGTGCTGTTGCTAGGTGTCTTCTGATATATTTTAAATGTTCTCCAGTCTCTGCGAATGACCCTTCAAACAGTAAAGTATCAGATTTGTGGTTCAGTTGTGCTTTTTTTCTGTCTAATATTTTCTCACTCTGTGCTTTGCTCTTTCCTCAGGAATCGCTTATCTAGGTGGCACCTGTAGCTCCAAGAGGAAGTGTGTGCTGGCGGAGGACAACGGACTCAACCTGGCCTTCACCATCGCTCATGAGCTGGGCCACAAGTGAGTCTAAATGCATTGAAAACTGCAGAAAACTGATTTAGATGCTCTGTAATTGTCTTAAAATTAGTTCTGATCCATGCAATGAAATATACATCTGAAAACTGTTTTTTGAGAAGCACTGTAGTACTTCAAATTTCTGAGCATGATACTTGTCTAAACCTCATGTACAGTGAAGATGGACTTCATGTAACATCATTTGTGTTTAGGATCCCAGATTTTTTTTTTTGTTTTAATGAAAATTAATTATCCAATATAGTTTAAAAAATCATTTTGGCTTCAATTTCATTCCAGCAAAACACATTGTACAAAAGTTATCATAATCAGACACTCTTGTGAAATTTCAAGACATATTTTATAGGTTGGGTTATAATAAGCATTCTCATAGAATTATAGAAGTGTCATGAAGATGATACTACAATGGTACATACACTACCATTCAAAAGTTATGGGTCAGTATTTAATACTTTTGTTCCACATGAACACATTGAAATGAACAAAAGTGATAGTAATAAGTAAGGGTTAATGCCCGACGAGGTGTCCATTGTCAGGTTTTAATGGACGACGGCGAGGCGTAAACCGGCCGACGCGCAGCGGAGAGTTTTCCAACATCTTAAAATTGTTCGTTTAAGGACAATCTTTAAAGGATGAACAAAAAATGTGTTGGTATGGTAATCACATAAAAAACACAAAAAAATAAAACATTTATATATGATATTATTGAAGTGCTGGGAAAGGATGTGTAGTAGGCTACTTACACATTATCATATTTATGGTAAGAGTTAACTTTCCTAAATTCATGGTTCTGTTAGGCTGATTTGTGGACTGAAAGCCTTCTATAAGTGTTTTTCCTGGTTTCCACGTCAGCGCTGTTTGATCTGATATATTTATAACAGAACTCTGCGCCGAATCGGAGTGTTCACTGGATCTCGTGGTGTTGATGTTATTAATTCTGAGGCGAATTCAATGGATTTCTTCACTGGCTCTCCTAACAGTGTTGCGTGAGCGAGATCGGCCCGCGACTGGCAAGTTCTGGGCTTTATTTTGTCAATGGTTCGGATCGCTGCTGCTGCTCCACGGTCCTAATCATACATGAGTGGCGTATTTTCGTTCCACTTTCATTTTGTTTGCATTCGCTGCTAGGTAACGACTAAAGAGTCGATAGATCGCTGATTGCTCAGACGCACATCAGTTTGTGATATTTGTTTCCGTCTCCTTCCCACAAACGTTTACGCGCGCTATTCTTGTCACGGATTCATTGACGCGCCTCTTCCACGCTTTACCATGCGTTTAACGTGTGGCAAATTTACTGGTCGCACATGTGCGACTGGATGTAAAATTCAGTCGCACACTCTCAATTTTTGGTCGCAGTCTGGAGCCCTGTAAAGGCTGACAACATTGGCCTTTTTGGTCCAATAAGTAAAGTAGATTAATGCAATCTACCAAAGGTGGAGGCACCTGACCACATCTTCATCCATGATAAGACTCCTCTTCAGAAATGTAAATATTTAGTTTGTAATCTAAATTATACATGTGCATGTGATGCTCTCTGTTGTGTTTTTTTGGTTTGTTTTTTTTGTAAATGGTCTGCTCTGCTCTTTTTAACAACATTGACTGATTAAGACCCCAAAAACACTTCCATCCTCACCGAGTGATTTGGAAAATCTAGTGAAATTCCTGAAAGACAACATGCTGTAAGACATTTCATGTTCACACATCATTCACATGAATTACTGGATTGAACTGAATGCCACGACTACGTGTTCCTCACTTCTCACAATAGCAGCCCTTCATCTCCTTGCAAGCATAAAGCCCTCTTTGATAGAACAATGATGGGCAGCCAACACCAAAATTTGTCTGGAAAAACGGCCAAGCTACATTAGCGTAAGCGCCGTCTTTGTGGCAGTGCCAGTCTTCAGAGGAGTTATCACCATATCTGCTCCACTATTATAGCATGCAGCAGGACGGCACTGGCCAAAGTCGGGTTTAATGCCCGACAGTAATGAGTTGGCACCGATCACGCCCGGCTGGTGCCGATACCAGGGCCGCGTCGCTAGTCATCACACGCACACAGGGGTTCCATTGTCTCGAGTCTGTAAAAACACTGTTAAAGCAAGTATATTATAGGGTTTATATGCATGCTAAGTTCTTTACAATAAAGACACATCAAAATGATGATTTCAGTCGTTAGCACTACTGCAGCATTGAATATTTCTGAAAGCATGGCATTTACTAGCTCTAATAAACACATGCTACAGCGATTAAGATTTATCAGACTACCGAGCGGAGTTTCTCATATTTCATCATAAGTGCACCTGGCGTGATCTACTCAAGACCTTTTGATTTGGTGTGTGGGGCGTAACAAAGCTTAATGACTGTCTGGAGTCTTGTTTTAGCAGTGCTCCATTCGTTACACTTTATCAAGTGTAGACGCTGATCATTTTCCAATAATAACAGCTGAAGGAGCATGAATATGGTGCTCTAGGAACATTGGTGTAACACAAATGTGGAGTTTGCCGCATGTATCGAGTCCTTTGAAATGAAAACATCCTTTGTATTGTCAGAATGCATCATATTTCAGTCCACCCACAATGCCTCATTAGTGTCATCACTGCTAATGTGATTATTAGTCAAAGCACCTTTCCGCATAATGATTGTCTGTTCAATGAGTGGAGAGTAATTGGTGCTTAGGTGAGATCGGCAAATTACACAATGTGAATGAGACTATTTACACTACCGTTTGGGAATGGTAAGATTTTTTGAAAAAAGTCTCTTAAGCTCCCCAAGGCTGCATTAATTGAATCAAAAAAAAAAAAAAAATTAACCATAATTTAATGTAAAATAACTGTATACTATCTGAATATATTTTAAAATGTAATTTATTTTTGTGATGCTAAACTGAATTTTCAGCATCATTACTCCAGTCTTCAGTGTCACATGATCCTTCAGAAATCATTCTAAAATGCTGATTTGTTGCTCAAGAAACATAATAAATGTCTTTACTGTTAATTAATGTTAGTTAATTAATGAATCCTTACTGAACAAATGTATTTCTTTCTTTCTAAAAACTAATATATATTACTGACCCCACACTTTTGAACAGTAGTATGTTACCATCAAAGTGTTGTGAAAAAAATTAATATTGCAAAAGTTAACGTTTATGTATAAAGTATACATTTCCTTGTATACTTCACATTTCCATGTTCTTGACACGCCCATTTTACCGAGGATGCATTGGTTGGTAACTTGTGTGAACTTGACGGCAGAAATATCCCAGCATTCAATTCGACATTATAGGAAGGAGAGGCAGGTCAATACAGTGATTACTTTTTCTACAATTACGTGTGCTATTTCATCACTAAATTCACTTTAATGGAAGTGATGTTGTGGCCCTACTCCCGACTGGTTTTGGGAAAAGTTTAACGTTAATTTATCAACTATTACCGATCGTCATCAAGAAACTGGGCGGGCCAAAGGCTGGCAAGGCGATAGTTGTGATTGTGTTCCCCTTGGTTGCACTCATGAGGATCAGGTTAAGGAGGCAGCAAAACTTGGTCAGCCATGTTCAATCCAGTATTTCGCTCGAAGGTTTCGTATTCGATGTGGCTGAATTGGCGAATAACACACGTCATAACCAAACGTTATGTGATTGGCTTACGGGTAACCAATGATTTTATACTTCAGACAAGTGCCAGATCAGGCTAAACACTAAGGCCATTTGTCGACGAACTTGGACAGTTTATGGTTTATTAATGATTCCTTGTGTTTGGCTTTTTGAGGAACAGTGACTTCTCTAAGCTATATGACTTATGATTTTTTGATTTAGGGCAGTAAGAAACCACCTAGTAACTGCATAATACCAGCCCATATCTTTAAGCACTAAGCCAAACATTGGTCATGCATGATGGCTTCCCTTCCAAGGGTTTTAAGTCCTGTGGACGCTTGATAGGGTATTTGGCTTGTGAAAGCACTTGACCGTTATTAGCTTGGCAGTGAAAAGTCCTGTTTTAATAAGGCTAATCATGTTTTTTTTTTTTTTCACCAAATCACCCCATTGATATTAAAAGGCGCTCATCTATGTTAAAGCTTGACATAATGTGGCGTTGAAACCGCTGTAGCATTCACATTCTTCTCCTTGTTCATTTATTTCTCCACGGCTACTCCTTGATTTCTATTGTGTTCTGTGTGTGTCTTTTGACTTTTATTGCTTTGGTCTTTAGCGGGAGTCGAGACACAGCTTGGAAATCCACACTGCTCTCTTTATTAGTTCCTGGGCTCACTGCTGCTGCTTCAGTTTTTGGTTGTTGTTTTTAATTTGGGAAATGTAGGTCAGGGCTTAAGAGAAAGTACTCTTATGACTCGAGTTGCTTTGGCTTTCGTGAGCACACATGCTCTATTTTAGAGTAATATTGCATTGTTATGCATTCAAAGGTAGCTTCGTAAACAGCGTGTTAATGATTATGTTTAACAAGCATAAATAATAAGTATTTATTGTGCACTAAGATTGCCTGGGTGAGACCCATTTTTATGGATATCACTGCTGTTTCTCATTAGTGTTTCGTGTTTTTGATTGTCTTCTCTCTTTTAGCATGGGCATGAGCCATGACGACGATCACGCCAGCTGCACAGGCCACTCTCACATCATGTCTGGGGAATGGGTCAAAGGTCGGAACCCCAGTGATCTCTCCTGGTCCACCTGCAGTCGTGACGACCTGGAAAAGTTCCTCAGGTGAGTTCTATAAAATATAAAATCCTCAAACCAGCCTCTGTTTTTTAGTATTATTAGTAGTGATCAACCAATTTTTGTAATGGGTGATACTAATAACTAGACGGTGAAATGGTTTATGTGATAATTTTTGTTTGGGCCTGAAATCACTGATACAACCTTTAAACAACATTGCTGTAATAATATAGCAATTTTGCTATAATTATATTTAATTTAGAACAATAAATAAATTTTTGCAGATATGATGATTGAATGCTACGGTGCCTTTAAAAAGTGTCATTTTCAGAAAAAAAAAAACATATTCTGCATATACAGAAAAACTTTTATGTGCACATGAACGAACTGTGTACAAATGAGAATAATTATTTTACAGTAATTATTAAAAAAAAAAAGACTAATTCTAAAAAGTATAATGATTATATTTAGATTAATAAATAATATGTGTAATCTACATTCATATTTGTAGTATTAATAATATATTTATAATTAGTAAATAATTTCCATATCATTTCCAAACTACTTGCTATAAATAAATAAGTACCACTAAACAGACTAGATTCAGTCTCCCACATTACCTTTCTGCCAAAAATATCCTTGAGGAAGATGAACAAACAGTCAAGCGTTTGAATAGAGTTCATTCTGGAAGCCAAGGATTAATAGTGTATGCCCGGCTCTATAAACAAAGAACCGGCTGGAGTCATCGATCCTCACGGATGTACTGCAGCCGATGACAGAATAAAGCGGCAGTATTCACTGTCTGCTGTGCCCGGATTACTTCTGACCTCAATTCAAACTACAAAGTGTCACTGTATCTAAGCAGATACCAACGTTATCCAAACTGTGCTTTTGAGCTTCTGTGAGTATTTTAATGCCAGACACAATCGACCAGATTAATGTTTCTTCCTGTAGAGTAAAGCTCCTCGCTATACGATAACATGACAACATGGCTCTCCAAAATCACGGATGCATGCTGCTTCTTGTTTGTACACATACTGTGCCCTGTACGACAGCAGCTTTAATGTGTAGCATGATGTTACACACATGGAAATTAATTTCCTTGGTTTTACTTTATCAACATGCACCAATGCTACATTTTCTGTAAAGATGCATTGAAACGGTGAAAAGCGCTATACAATTAAATGTGAATTGAATTGAACTTTACTTTTTTTTAGTTAAATTTAGTTTAGTTTAGATTAGGGGTGTAACGGACCAGGCGAGACTAAGGAGACAACCGCACAAACCACCACTGCCCAGCATTTTTCTTTCAAACGCCATATCTATCAAGAACGAAAGGGACGAATTTAATTTACAAATCTATGTGAATAAACTCTGTAGCATTTTGATATTAACTGAGACATGACTTCACCCACATATCCCGGAAGACTCTGATATGAGGGGGATAATGCATTAACACACACAACAACTGGTGCACTCATGCAAAATGTATAGGCAGACATTGTTCTCCAGATTTGGAGTATCTGATGGTTAAATGCAGACTGATCTATCTTCCATGTGGACTTACTATTGTTATAGTTAAAGCTGTTTAGATTCCACTAGATGCCAGTTCTTGCATGGCTCTAGTCTACTTGCTCAATGCAGACAGACCTAAAGGCTGTTCTCCCAAAATTTGAACATCACACTAGATATGCTATAAGGGAGACAGATATATTAGATGATTTTATGTAGCACCTTTAAAGGTTGTGTCTCAAAGGGCTTTACAAGAACTTACAAATAAACTACATTGAAATAGGACATTGAAAAAATAGAAACAGCCCGTTGAGAATTTGGTCCTTACAACATATCAAAGCCAGTCTTCAACCTAACTTTGATCCAGTCCAGTTCACTTACACAGCAAATAGGTCTAAAGAAGATGCTTTCGTTATTGCTCTTCATACTGCATTGAGTCACATGGAACATCAAGGGACTTATGTGAGGAGGCTCTTCATAGAATTGAGCTCTGCCTTTAATACAGTAATTCCAGGAAGATTGATTAAAAAAAAACGTCCCAGCTTTTTCCAATCCATTTGTCTCTGTCTGACAAAGGCCTTCGGGTCAAAACATTGTACGGTGCAATAAATTGATTCCTTGGAAGCAGCAGTGGCTGTGTGCCGATATTTGTTTACAGTCTTTCAATTAAATTCCTGTCGAATAAATTCACAATTTTTTATTTATTTTATTCACATAAATTCCAAATTGCTTTGACAATTTTCTTTTGAATAATTTACATCCAATTTGTTGAACTTTTTTTCATATTTTACATAACACACAGTATCATATGCCTTGCCTTCCTGATTATTTTAGGATGAGCTGAAATATTAAATATTTACAGAAAGCAGACGTGCCTGGAAATCCCGAAGTGTATGCGCTCATTAGGGTTTAAGCCATCAACGTCAACCCTTTCAAAATATTTCTTATCTGCCCTCTTTAAATAAGAGTTTGGAAACCGCTTTTGGTTTTGCAGACATCTGTTGTGTTACAGCTGTCTGTGTTTTTCTAATTTTACATTTATAGGAAGATAAGAGATTAGAGTTGGAGAGAGGACAAATTAATTAGCAATGGAAACCAGTATTAGAATTTCTAAATTTCTTTTATAGGAAAGCTTGCAAGTTTTCCAGTTGTGTGTGAAGATGTTTTGTACATCCTGTTGATTTCTCTAACACGTACTGTCTTCCAGATCAAAGGCCAGTGCCTGTTTGCTGCATACTGACCCACGTAACCGCTACCTCGTCCGTCTTCCAGCCAAACTACCCGGGATGCACTACAGCGCCGATGAACAGTGCCAAATTTTGTTCGGCACCAATGCAACTTTCTGCACTGATATGGAGGTGGGTCTTTTACCTGGGAATGCACTGATATCATACTGGACTCATGTGTTCGTACTGTAAACTGACATAATGTATGTACATACACACAAATAAACACCAGCAGTAGAAAAAAATCTCAGTAGATTGTAGATGCACTACCAAACAACCAAATCTTTTTGACCTAAACAACCTCATATACTGTTCATGTATGTATGAAAGCTGTTTTCCACCACAGAAAATAAATTGAAAAGTGAATCACTTTTAATTCTGACAATTTTTACTCACAAAAAAACCTGCGTCTGTGGGTTTATATCTCGCAATTGCACATTATAAACTCATAATTGAGTTTACATTACGTATTTCTGACATTTTTTTGCTGCATTCAGAGTTTACATCATTTTTTTTCATTTTCGACACTAAAAACTAAAATAGAAAAAGTAATTATGACTATCTCACTTTTTTTCACAATAGCAAGTTCATATCTTAGAATTCTGACTTTTGAATTGTGAGATGTAGAAGCTTCCAGATATTCAGTAGTGGCCAAAAGTGATGTCTGGAGGCGATATTTGTTTTTAATGACCCTAAAAGTTCGATTAAACCATCAATATATGAGGAAAATATTGTGTATATATTTTAAAATATTTTAAATATGAGGGAAGAACAAAACACTAAACTTGGTTAATTATATCTGATACAATTATTTGTCAAAAAAAGCAAACCTACTGTTGAAGGTTTTATTTTATTATGCAAAAATGCATTTAAAAACAGGAAAAAGCATGCACTGACTATAACATAGTTAACATCAGTTAATAATATTTCAGTGGATTCATAATTTCTCTGTATGACAGCCTGGCCAAAATGATGTCACATTTCATTGAGTTGTCACAAATGAAACAGTTGACTCCAAGCGCAACTATGCAATATGTTTATGTTCCTAGGCCCAACATCACTTTTAGTAAATAATCTATGTAACAGAATCACGTTACAGTTACTTTTTTTTGTTGGCTTGGCCCTGCGATCATTCCCATATGTAGCTGGTGGAAATAGAAAATTATCCAGGCTGCATTTGGAGCAGGTGATAACTTAAAAGGGTTTCCGTACATAATCATAAATCATGGTTATCCACACAATGCCTCCTCCTAGAGCTCTGGAGATTTCCAGCTGAAAGTTTCAGCTCAGAAATTGCCATAGTGAAAATATCAGAGCGGATGGCAGGTGTTGGCGTATCAGGCTTGATCTGATACTTTCAAAGTCAGCTTGTGCTTTCCTGAGCATGTAATCATCAGCTGTAACCGTTCAAATCATTTCCACTTGCTGCCTGTGCATCATGACTGTATACCATCTACTGTATAAGCCACGTATACCATCTGTGAAGTTTTACAGCAAATATCTGTGTGGAATCTCATAAAACATACATTAAGATAATGAATAGTCCGACTACGAAAAGTAGAAAGCAGTTGGCATAAAAGAGACATCTAAAACAAAAAGGTTTTAGAAAAACAGTATAAAAAAGTATAAATAAGGCACTTTAATGGCTGTCCTGCCACCTTTACAACTGTTTCTCACTGGGAGATTGGAAAATGTGATTGAGTGCTTGAGGTAAAGGACCGTGCCTGGCCGAAGTAAAAATACGAAGTTGTCAGACTGACATAGAAAATACTATCCAATCCATCTTAAGGGCTGTTGGGTAATAAAGTATTTTTGTTTGAGGAAAGGACATGTGCTGGCATTAATTTACACGTTAAATAAAAACATGAAATAAATGCATTTATTTATAAAATAAATTAAAACGTATACATTGTAAAAACGAAACACATTCATTTATTAATTTATAGAATAAATAAACATTTTTAAATGCATATTTTTATGAAAAAATAAATTGTAAATTAAGATATAAAATATGGAAAATTTAATTAAAGGTCGTCCTGTAACTTTACGTCTAGCGCCCCTAGAGGCCACAAGCTCCAGAGCACCTTCGCAAAAGTCAACAAACAGTCAACCGATCAGCTTTAGGTTGTGTGTGCTTGCAGTGTTTGAGGTGGGGGCGCGCCGAGCAGCCTGGCCGCGCTCGATTCTCTTATAGAAATCTACAGCGTATGTTGTAAAGCGGTCAAATTTTGTAGTTCTTTTGGTGACGAATGCCATAAAGCGGTTGAATTTTGTAGTTTTTTTTTTTTGTGCTCTGGTTCCTACCCGAAACCCGAAGTTACGTAGTGTCAGTAAAAGTCTATGGCAGATGTGTCATTCAACCTATTGTAAGTCGATGTACCATCACAAGGGTTATGGTAATATATTATAAAGTTTGAAAAAATACATAGTGTGCCTTTAAATTGTATATAAACCCATATGGTCTTCGTAATGTGATCCCAATATTAAACAACATTTAATATTACCTGGCATTATAATTATTGTGGCATAATAACTTATATAATACATGATTATGTCAGGCGGGAAGGGATTATGTCTATTGAGAATGAAAAGATTAAAAAAATATATTTTCTGTGGAGTAAATGCATTTTTTATTAAAAGTAATGTTTCAGTTAATTGTGGAGCATGTCGCAAAGACATTTTTATATCCAAAAAAATATTTGATAATTTTTTCATGACATGATGTTGTTTCATTTGATGCATTTCATTTGGTTTTCATTTGATACAGTTTTATAAAAATAAATAAATAAATAAATAAATAAACCATTCATTTATTAAAGGTTTTAAAGTGGTCTACACGAGTCTAAACTGTCTGTGTCTGTTTCAGCACTTGATATGTGTGGGTCTCTGGTGTTTGGTGGAGGGAGACACGTCATGTAAGACCAAACTAGATCCACCGCTGGACGGCACAGAATGTGGTGCCGACAAGGTAACTTTTTTATCTTTAATATTATTAAAATGACCATTATTAAAATGATTTACTTTTAAGCTGAAAAACAGGCAATACTATGGGTAAAAAACATTTGGACAAATGGAGAATAGAGTGGCTGAAGAAGCTTTATAGCAGGTCAAAAATGTCAGACAAACGTACGACAAACAAACGTATATACCGTTTTAGTTATTATAATGAAAGAGATTTACAGGGTGTTAACATTGATTTTGAACAGCCAACTATCAATGTACACTACCGTTCAAAAGTTTAGGATTAATATATATATATATATATATATATATATATATATATATATATATTTAGCAAGGATGCATTAAATCGATGCATTAATCAGATGCATATAAAAAACAATAATGTGTGCGAGTTCTTTTGAACATTCATTTATTCAAAGAATCCTGAAAAATGTATCATGCGTCACTCAAAAAACATGAAGTCTTTAACATTGATTGTAATAAGATTTCTTTTCAGCATCAAATCAGCATATTATACTGATTGAAGTATCATGTGACACAGAAGACTGGAATAAAAATGCTGAAAATTCAGCTTTGGATTACAGAAATACATAAATTTGAAGAAAAAAAAAAATAGAGTTATTTTAAACTGTAATAATATTTCACAATATTACTGTTTTACTGTATTTTTAATTAAACAAATGAAACCTTGGTGAGCATAAGAGACTTTAAAAAACAAAACGATCCCAACCTTTCGAACGGTAGTGTTAATCAAAAGGAGATTTTCATCTTGTATTTATTAAAACATGTAAAATTCATCATTGCATTAATTTAAATGTAAATGAGGTTAGAAGTTTAGAACAAACCGTACGTAATGTTTGTGAGGCATCAACACAGAACTGCTTGTAATTAACTTTTTTATAAACAATACGCATTTTTGGTATGTTCTCATTTAGCTGGATTAACGTGTGTGTGTATCAGTGGTGCAGGGCCGGTGAGTGTGTCAGTAAGACACCCATCCCGCAACATGTGGATGGAGACTGGAGTCCTTGGAGCACATGGAGCATGTGCAGCCGAACATGTGGCACAGGAGCGCGCTTCAGACAGAGGAAATGTGACAACCCCCCGTAAGCCTTTACATCATTCTCTTTCTCTCTCTATCCAGATTTGTATCCATTTTCATCCATGTTTTCAGATATACAGTAATATGGCCAAAAGTTACTCTATGTCCAGAGGGCATATTTGTTTTTTATTGATCCTACAAGTTCGAATAAACCGTCAAAATTTTTATTAGTTATATATTTTTTTATATTTTAAATATGAGGAATTAAAAAAACACTGAAATGGTCGCGGTGTTTATCTGACAAATTTAGCAAAGTATTACAGCTTGAGGTTTTATTTTATTATGCAAAAATTTTAAATAAAAATATGCATAGAAAAATAAAAGCTCACAGGAAAAAGGTGGATATGTTAATTTTCCTAGTTATCCCTTTTGGCCACTACTACTTGTTTACTATACAAAACTAACTAGTCGTGCAAAACTCTTGTTAACAAACAGGCTGTAACCTAATCTTGCTCCAGTCAGGAGATGATTTGACTCAATGCCACAATAACCCTGGTTGTGTTTTTGCAGGAACAAGCTTTCCTCTCACTTTCCTCCTTCATCTAATGGTGCTGTTTCTCTCAGAGTGTCATTTCTCAATTCCTGACAGTCTGCCAGAGAGCTTGTTATAAAGTTTTGTGTGTGTATATGTGTGTTTTTAAAACATGATGTAATAATTCAAAGTTTTCCAGTTATTTCCTACATAGAACAGGATGCAATTTGTGACTGATGGTCCAAGATGCAAGACGAGCGTTTTTGTTTTGGACGCTTGTAACGTCTCGAGCCATTTTTGTGAGGTAATCGCTCTTTTGTGCATTTGTCCGCCTTGGATCGTAAAACACTTGGAGCTGCATCAAGCAAACCGAAGAGCATAAAGGAAGAAAAATAAGGCTGATGTCCAAGTCACGTTCTGTTTTAAAGTAGCAGAAAATGCTGTGGCATTTTCAGCATTATAGAATGTTTTCTGAAGGATCATGTGACACATGATGGGAAATAAATTACAATATATATTCAAATAGAAATATTCCTAATATATCAAATAATGGCAGCATTAGTGAGCCTAAGATTCCTTCAAAAACACAAATATTTTTGATCCCAAACTTTTGAATGGTAGTGTAAATGTTTTGGAAGTTTAACAAAGTCTAACAATAACGATTGAGAGATGTCGGTACAGTTCTTCCTGGCAAACTCATTAACATGAGAGACATTTTGGAGAGACTCACTGAGAAAATGAGACAGATTGATTGATGGAACATCATGGAGACTGTGAAAATGTGAGGATACATGTTACTGGACAGGTTTTAGACTGTTATGTTGTCAGCTGTCATCATTTAAGGCAGTGAAACATGCTCTAATGAAGGTTTATGAACTCTCAAAATCCACTAAAGGAAATACCTTCTCCCAGTCATTTTTTTGACTGACCTCTCCACACATCTCTTCTTCTCAATCATCGCCATACTGCTCTGATAATGATCTTCATATTTTGTATTTTTAGGTTAGAATTCATGTTTAGGTCATAGAACATGAAATCTATGTATAACTGTATTTCTTGTGGTTCGGTTCTCCAGGCCCGGTCCAGGAGGGAGGCACTGTCAGAAGGCCAGCGTGGAGCATAAAGTGTGCGAGGGGCCGCCGTGTTCCAAGGGTCTGCCCACGTTTAGAGATCAGCAGTGTCAGTCTCATGACCGGCAGGCCAGTAAGAAGAAAAGCCAGATGTGGTCAGCTGTGATCGATGATGGTAAGACTAGAAATATACCTGTAGTAGAGTATTTATCTGTGTAGTTATAATCAATAAACAGTAAAGTCCTGAAGTCTAAGACCACGACAATGCCTAGATGTTCTTTTAAACATCATCACCTCTTTGTTCTGTACTATACTATCCTCTTTTTATGACAAAAATACATAATTAAATACATTTATGTTTAATCAATTAGCACATATACATTTTTGGTTTGTTTGTAGAGGCCTCAGTACCAGGAGATGAGAGAGAGAACTGAAAAAGTGACCAGTCTGTCTGTTCTCGATTAAATACAGCACTTGTGTGATTTCACACTGTGAGCTCTTGTCAAGGACGATCACTTGTTGATTACCAGGCAGCTTATGAGCAAGAGGGTGAATTTTATGCCTCGTTAGAATCCAAATTCGTCTCTGAAAGTCTTTTCATCCAATCTTCTTGTTGTTTTAGTGCTCTCCCTGTCACTCTTAATCATTCTAACAGTCATCCTGGCAGATTGTTTAATTTTTCCTGTGTCACTAATGACACCTAAGCTTGGTTCAAGGCAATATACAGAATATGCTGATTTTTTAATTATGCAAACATACTTCACCCATATTTGTTTTGGTATGCTTGATCTGGCACTGATGTAATTGTCTGTCCCATGTTGGAATTGTTACAGCTGTCCACCAAATGTCAGATCTTTCTTTTCTTTTTTTCTTTTTTTCCTTTGTTCTTTCTTTCTTTCTTTCTTTCTTTCTTTCTTTCTTTCTTTCTTTCTTTCTTTCTTTCTTTCTTTCTTTCTTTCTTTCTTTCTTTCTTTCTTTCTTTCTTTCTTTCTTTCTTTCTTTCTTTCTTTCCTTCTTTCTTTCTTTCTTTCTTTCTTTCGGTCTGTCTATCTATCTATAAAAGTTATCTATTCAATATAGATAGATGGATAGATAGACAGACAGATCTCTCAAAAGCAATAAATCAGCAGCACTCAAGAGAGTGCTTTTTTCTATTTTCTCTCACAATGGTACAAACAAATGCTCTCCAAACTTTGATCACTGTGATCACTGAAGCTCTTAAATCACAACACTTCACTCAGAAACAGGCTTGTGATCTTCTTAAGTAGACTCCTCAGAAAATGTGCACCAAATAATACCATGAGTGCACTTCATGTGTTCTTGCTGAAAGGATAAAAACGCATGCCTCCTTTAGCTTCAAAGCTCAGTTTACTGCATTTATTTATGTATGCGTATGCTTTTATTTACCAGAAAAACCATGTGCTCTATACTGTACACCCATTGGCAGTGATGCACCAGTACTAGTGGCAGAGCGTGTGCAGGACGGGACGCCATGTGGACCGTATGAGAACGACCTGTGTGTGAGCGGAAAATGTCAGGTGTGTTCACAAAATATTATTGCAATATAAAATGCACAGTTTCTCTTTTAGAAATGTGATTTATTCCTGATACAAAGGTGAATTTTCAGCATCATTATTTTAGTCTTCAGTGTCACATGATCCTTTGGAAATTATTCTGATATGATGATTTGCTTTTCAAAAATCATTTCTTACTATTATCAGTTTTTGTGTCAAGATTTTCATATTTTTTGGGGAAACTGTGATACATTTTTTTGCCAGGATTCTTTGATGAATAGAAAGTTAAAAAGAAAATGTATTTGAAATAAAGCTCACTTTCACTCGGGGCGGGCTTGATTTTTTTTTTTATCATTATAGGGTGGTTGTGTACACATTTTTGTTCAAATACCATGTAAAAGTGAATTTTACATAATAGGTGCCCTTTAAAGGTCAGCAAAACATTGGGTTGAGTCTTTGTCCATCATTGTGCCATTGAAAATCATGAAAGTCATCTCCAACCATGATTGCGGTTGGTGTCTACCTGAGTTGACGTAATTTGCCATCGTTGCTTTTTTCAGTGATGTACGACTGAATATCCAATCTGTAAGTTAGCATAGTGTTAATATCAGATTTATATCCACATTTTTCCTGCTTAAACGTTTGTGGGTCATATCCGATCTGTGTCACATGGGAGGAAAGAACTGGAATTGGGTCACTTGAACCATGTAATATAAGTGTGGCCTTAAAGACACAATTAATACCAACTAGTATGTTCCAAAGCTTGGCTCCTCTTCTGCTACACACTTAAGTATATACTTTTTCTGTGCTCTTAGTTTAGTCACACAGCTTAGTTGTGACCGCTGTTTCTAGTCAACCACACTTTTGCTCAATGGCCACTAGTAAGAGCACAAGACTGAAAGGAGGTCACAGTCTGGAAGTCGCCTCCACTAATAGAAAGCAGGACTGAAGAAAAAAAAAAAAAACAGGTCAAAGTGTCTGGAAGTGATTTTACTGTGTGCACTTTAACACACATACACACATGTGTGGTTACTGTAAATGAGTGAAGGAGGGATTCATCAGGCCTGAACATTGACTACATCCCTTCATGCTATAATATAAACAATGCTTGGCCTTAGCAGATTCAGGGTCCGTTCCTGGCCTGGTTTTGCTGACCACAATCCCAGAATTGCTGTTTTGGGGATAGCGCTCATATTCACGGTCTGAATGCAGCTCTTGTATCATCTAGATGGAGTGAAAGGATGATCACTGCCAGAATCCTCCAGTGAAAATATGATTTTAGTGACTTTTTCCTGTTTGTTTATTTGATTCTATGTTGTTCAGACTTTTAAGCAAGTCTATTAAGATCACTGACAGAGAATACCTGGATTTCATGAAGCAGGACATTATTTATACACAAAATCAAAACGAAACTATTCTTTTGGAAGTTGAAAATGTAAAAAAGCATAATAGGTCCTTAATAAGATAAATCTTTACAAAATAAAGACATGAGTCAATTCATGAATCAGTAAATAATTTCTGTACCTCATGAATTATAGAAGTATTTTTTATTTTTTTTCACTCTGCCTCCTTCAGAAAATCGGCTGTGACGGCATCATCGGTTCATCTGCGAAAGAAGATCGGTGTGGCATCTGCAATGGTGATGGCAAATCCTGCAGGATTATCAAAGGAGACTTCAACCACTCCAAAGGGATGGGTGAGTCAGAGGAGAATAATAGAATCATTCGTGTTCTGACGTTAACACAAACTTAAAGCAGCTCTCAGTCTTGCTGTAGTGCATCAACACAACAGGTCTTGTAGACTAAATTATACAAGAGGCTCAGTCTCTCTTACCTCTTCTGGCGGGCCACCACTGCAGTTTCTTTGTAGTTGTCTTCAGTTTGGAGTAGTGAGTGTGGGCTTACTGAAGTTAACAAAGAACCACAGCGATTATACTCTTCCATTGACCATGTTGGTTTTGTGTCTCTCAGTCCCTCATAGCCTTTGTAAGAAGGTTTCTACGTGTGTGATGTCGAAACCCAGAGCTGTTCTCAAGTGTCTCTCATGTAAGATGCATGGTTTGACGTGTGTGTGTGTGTGTGTGTGTGTGTGTGTGTTGTCTATCAGGTTGTTTCGATACAGACTATTCTATGGGATTAACACCTAACTGCTCTTTAATAATTATTTTTAACACACCTTTATACTTTGAGAGTTGATGTAATTGTATATGCTACTGTTCAAAAGTTTATGATCAGTATGATTTTTATTATATTTATGAAAGAAGATTCTTTTAGTGTTGTTATTTTTAACTAAAAAAAGTTACACAGTGTACCTTTAAATAAAATTAGATTAGAAAACTTAAAAATGTCGCCTTTGGCATCTAACTAAAATAACTTTTAACTAACTAAAGTACTAAAATAACTAAAAATAAAATAAAAAATATTTTACAGCTAAATGTAAATATTTAAAATAAATATGACAATAAAAATGTATTAAATTAATTTATTTGATCAAAAATATATCTAAAATTCTAAATATTATCAGAATTAAAATGACTTTATAAAACATAATTTATTCCTATGATGGCAAAGCTGAATTTCCAGCTGAATTTTTCTCTAGTCTTCAGTGTCACATGATCCTTCAGAAATCATTATAATATGCTCATTTAGTGCTTCTAGAAAACAATTAAATGTTGAAAACAGAATTATTTGATGAATAGAAAGATCAAACGAATAGCATTTATTTGAAATAGAAACATAATAACATTATACATTTGATAAATGGAATGCATCCTAACTGAATAAGATTTTTTCCAAGTGTTCCCAAACTTATGAGCAGTGTGTATAATTGTATTGGCTTCTCAAGTTAACATTTTCTTGTATTGTTTTTCATAGTTGATCATGTCAAACTTCCATTTTTTATAATGTGACATTTTCATTTAACTGACATGTGAATGATCTGTGAATGATTTAACATTCGAAAATGTTTTTTTGTCACTTGAAAATCTTTCAGCTGAGTAAGGCTCTTGCTCATGGGTTATATGTTATTCACAGGACTCAGTCCAGATGACAAGGTCACTGTGTGCCTCCCAAAACTGCTTTAATACCAAATGTCCCTATGGTCTTCAGCTATTCTAGCTTCAGGCCATTATCAGCTTGTCCACTGCTAAATGTGGGAATGTATGTATGCCCAGGCTGCCCTACAGGGAACGAGTCAGGACAAAATGAAATACTTTATACTCGGTTAGGAGTTGTTGCTGAGACAAATAAAGACTCTACTTTGTCTAAAGCTGCACACACTGTGCAAGTATTGCTGTCTAGGACAAATTCAAGAGACTAAATCAGAAGTCTTATTATTTAACATTCCCATCATATTACGATCATATTGAAATTAACTCAAATTCACAGTCTACAAATTCCTCCTTTTCACAAATGCTTTTTTGGCTTTGTGCAAGTGGATGTGACATGGATTGATGTAGTAAAATGGCCCGTCAGTACTGTTAGTCTTGACTTACTGTAACTAACGTGTGTATGATACAGTCTGACATGAAAGACACTTGATTTTATACAGTCTGCTTTTACTAAAGGTCACATGTAATCTGACAAGCAAAGAAAAGAAAAGGCAAAACAATCATACAGTTTCAGGCATTTCATTGGCAAGGGCCACATAAAAAATGAATGCTAATGCTTTAATTTAATTCCTTTAATGTTTTCATCTTTTAAGTCTTTACATTAATCTTTTGGTCTTCTGAAACCAGTTCTCACTGTGTGAAGGTGTGTTTTAGTGGATCTTCAAGAGCAGCCAGGATTTTACTCTTATAGAGCAATTTGGCTCAGTCTTCTTCCACTTTCACATTTAACCAAATTCTTAGCAGCCTTTCTACTGGAAGTATTTTTCCCATTCCCATTCCATATGTACAGTACACTACTGTTAAAAATTTTGAGGTCAGTTTTTTTTAAAGAAATTCATTCTTTCTATTCATCAAGAATCCTGAAAAAAAAAAATGAAAAAAAAATAACAATTTCCAACATTTTTCAACATTGACAGTAATAAGAATGGTTTCTTGAGCATAAAATCGTCATATTAGAATGATTTCTGAATGATCATGTGACACTGAAGATTGTAGCAATTATGCTGAAAATTCAGCTTTACCATCACAAGAATAAATTACACTTTAATTTATATATTTTATTTTTAATTTGAAAAAAAAAAATGTTTACAATGTTTTTTGTATTTTATTATATTTTTGATCAAATAAATGCAAGCTTAACGAGCATAAAAGTAAAATATATTTAATTTATTAAAAGATGTTGTAAGTTTGAGTTTGGAAACTTATTCAATTGCGACATTCTCCATGGAAGTGTGATATCGCTGCTCATACTCATTATCCACAGTTCCCATGGTGACAGTTACTTAATTTAAAAATGAATTTGATTGACTTATGGCTTCTGAAGAATCACAAATAATCACTTTGCTTCAGAGCTCATGATAAATCTGTATTGAAACGTTAACATGTTACCACTAAACATGGATTTCTCTAAGAATCACTGTGTCCTGTACTTTCAGAGTGTGTTTATGAGTCTCTCTCAATGCCTCAGCTTGGTAAAATCATCTGAAAAGAAGCAGATATTTATCAGTATCAGTTTTATCAGTATCAGTAATTCTCTATCAGTCAGTCATGTTCGACGTTAAGTCAGAACGATTGACGAATTGGGGATTGCATTGCAGACTGCTTGAAGTGGGTCTTCACACCGTGCCATCCCTGTGCGCTTCAGCACTAAGCTTTTTCCCTAAAAGAGCAAGCGGAGGGCTAGCACCTTTTTCAAGACTGCTCTCCATCCATGCGTTTATGGATGTGGTCGTTTCCTGTCCTCATCTGATGGCCATGATTGCTGTCTCGCATGGCTAGTCGTAACTAAGCATGTTGAGAAGGCATTTGTGTTTGTATAGCCGGAAGGTGGAGCCTGTGCTAGACTAGGTGCCCATGTGCATTGAAACCCTTCCGGGTGAACCCACATGTGTATTCTCCCACACTACCGTTTCCCTGTCGGCAAGACCGAGTCTTTCCCTTGCCATCTCTGCCCGGTATTGACTTCACCCTAGCTAGGCTGGATGTACCACAGAGGCCTTCCCATATGTAGTACTTCCCTAACGGTCAGTCCATTATGTGTAACTCCAAATGTTACCTGCCTATGGGCAGGATGTTGTCTCCATAGCTTTCCTTTCAATTTGAAATTGGCATGCTTTCCCAGTGTTATCCAAATAGTCTCACGGTGTGGGTAAGAGGGAAAAGCAGTGGTCGACTCTCTCTCTCTGCGTTAAAGTCCTGTCCTTTCTCTGCCCCAGCAGGTGTGGGGGGATTAGGTGACTTATGTGGGGCTCTGGAAGGGACTCCCATTGCAGTGTTTTTGTTGGAACCCTAATTCATCAGTTGTCGGGACGTAACGTCTGGGAACAGCTATAGGATAACTTGCGTTCCCTGAAGGAGAGAACAGAGACGTTACGTCACGTTGCCACAATTGATGTACCACCACTGAAATGGCCATGACACCATCTCAGCTCCTAAACGCAAAACTTGAATGGCTGAGTTTAGAATGCTTCCATTCAAACCAGATCTGCGGGATGTGGTTTGTGATGCAAATCTCACTCACCAATGTCCATTGGTGATTGGGCTCACAGGCGAGATCCCCAATTCGTCAGTTGTTCTAACGTAACGTCTCCATTCCCTCTTTCAGGGAATCGATGTTACATTAGTAACCTAGATGTTATCAATGTTGAAAACAGTTGTGCTGCTTAATATTTTTGTAATATTTATTTTTTTAGGATTATTAGATTGTCAAAAAAGAATGTTGTAAAAATATTTATTTTTTAATTTGATATATAATTATTTTGTAGCAATATAAATGGAATGCATCCTTGCTCAATAAAAGTATTAATATATTTTAAAAATCCCAAACTTCTGAAAGGTAGTGTATGCTCAGCTAGAAGCACCTCCCTCGTTTTTATATACTGTGTAAAATTGAAGAAAAAGTCCCTGACTGTTGTTAGATACTTACTGAACAATTACCCCAATGTCTGGGGCTTTAAAGGAGTAATTCACCCAGAAATGAAAGTACTGTCCTCACCCTTTATGTTGTTCCAAACACATGACTTCCCTTCTTTTACCGTGAAACCGAAAAATGGATGTCAGGTTAGAATCCAAGAGCTTTTGTTGTCCAAAGAATGAAAGTGGATGATGATTTATACAACAAATCTCCCTAAAATTACAACAACAACAAAAAAATGACATGAAAGCAAAATCATATAACTTGTCAAATAATGTAATATAAGTAATAATAATATAAACTCAAACATTTACCATAACATCATCATCATTTTTCATTTCACAGAGGACAGAAAATTATACATAGTTTACGCCTATGGGTGAACTATTCCTTTTTAATAGCTTGACATCACTGGTACAGTAGTGTTCCCTGACAAATTTGACTCCGTCTTCCAGGAGAGGCCAATAAACATTTGGCCGAAAATGTTTATTGGAAAGTCCTACTGTACATCTATGTTCTTAACTTTCATTATTTGAGATTAATTACTTTCCATAACAAAACCAAATAGAAACTTAATCCTGAAAGTCAGGTCCTCCAGATGTGGTGGGATGTGGTGGATGAGTGTGTGTTTTTGATCTGGGTTTGATGTGTTTTATGCTAATCAGGTGGATGGTCATGTGGTGTTGGGTGTTTAACAGGGGGTGGTGGTCTTTTCTATGTGGAGTGATAACCGCATGTTTGTGATCATGCCTGAAGGAATACGGTGAGTTTAAGGCTACGTTCACACTGTCAGTTTTTGGGATTGACAAAACGAGTCTCAAAATGTCCCATTCACACAGCAGAAACTTTCTATATGACTGTGCAACTGGATTCAAGCCTGTATTCTCTCACCGGTTACCATAGCGACAGTGACCAAAGTAATATCAAAGATGGCGACGTCTATTATACTGAAAAGATTTATCACCGTTGACATGACAAGAGTCCAATCGAGCCATGAGTTAATTCGTCAAATCTTCATTAAGCGTCAGCAGCTTTTAGCAATTAAGTCTTAGGCAGCACACAGAACTGACAGGAGCCGCTCCGGTGGTGGACAGTAACTGGATCTAAAACCTTCAGATGACACACAGCTCATATCTCCGCCGCTATAAGCTACAGACAAATGGTAGACACGTGTTTGAGCAGTGCACATGTCCAGTCCAGTCCGGTTCCGTTCACACAGCACAGGTTTTCTGAGATTGCGGTTGTGAATCCTGAAAACTTTGTTTGGTTATAGAATGCGGTTGTCACTACTAACTGTGTGTGAACGTCAAGTCAAGTCAAGTCACATTTATTTATATAGCGCTTTTCACAATACAGATTGTATCAAAGCAGCTTCACACTGATAACATGAAAGTAGCACAACACAGGATCAACAACATTGCTAAACACTAAATAACCCCAACTGAGCAAGCTCAAAGCAAGCCAAAAGCAAGGCGACAGTGGCAAGGAACCAAACCCCATCAGATTGGATGGAGAAAAAACCTTGGGAGAACCCAGGCTCAGTCGGGGGCCAGTTCTCCTCTGGCTTACATTCATATTGTTTAAATATAAATATTAAATATAAATATTGTTTATGAATAAAACGGCGCCATAACATATCGCAGGCGTTGAGTCGTCTCTTCACAGGCGTTGAGTCGTCTCATCACAGCCGTTGGGGCATCCGAAATCCCCGTGAGAGGCTGGACACAAAACTGGACCTGACGAACGCCATTTTTCTCGGGACAAGCGTCCCGAGATAACAGCAGAAAGGCAGATGGGAAATAATTAGCATAGCTGATGTTCATAATGATTTCCGTAATAACGTAACCGTATTAAGGACTGAAATATAGGACTGACAACCATATTCTTTTCCTGTTTAAATGTGGCCTAAAACAGGTTTGTTGCAAAGTGTGGGCCTGTAAATGAAACCAACACTTCATTTCAGACTCTCAATAGTCATTTCAGACTCTAATCTCACCCTGCAAAACATGTTTCACGTAGCTGCCTGTGTCTGTGAGACCTCAGCGTCAAAGGTCTTTTCTTTAAATAAGCTGAACTGATGGCAATTACTCGTATATGCACTCGTATACGCATTAGCCATTTGTGTGCTGTTATCTCCTTTCTTTCAGGGTCCTTTCCTTTTGCTCAGTGCAGTGATTTATTGATTGAGACTTATCCTAATCATTGTGAACGGTCTGCTTTGATTGGCCATGAAAGTACTCTATTTGAAGTGACATACACATGTATATGCACACGTGCGTCATATTTCCATTGATGTTTATAGAAACATGCACCTGTGCCTGCCTGCCCACCAGTGCACCAGTTTGAAATCTCACTCGTCTTTTTTCATTTTCCACTCTTCTTTCTCTGGTTTCTCCCCTTATTTCTCTCTCTCCAAAAGGTTACATTGAGGCAGCTGTCATTCCGGTGGGAGCTCGACGAATCAAAGTTGTGGAAGACAAGCCGTCCCATAGCTTTCTGGGTAATTACTCAACCTGTTACCATAACAACGGTCTTCCAAATGGCCACACAATGGATCACACTGAGATGGGACCAACTCGATAATGGCTGTAGATAGAAACTCTGCCAGGTGGTGTCTCTTGTTCTACGTTATGACAAATGACGCTTCAATGCTGACAAGCTGCTTGTCACATTAGGATAAAACTCACAATAAGGACGTTTTACACATATTTGCTTTATGCCGCTCTAAATCTGCAATACTAAGTAAACACTTTTTTTAGGCCTGGATATATTCACTTTTGTGAGTGTATGTCATAGAAAACAATGTCTGAATCATTTTTGATCATAGTTTCAAAACAATTAGGCACACTTAAGCATCAAATTCTAATTACATTTTATAAATTTTATTTGATAATATTATATATATATATATATATTAGACTTCTCATTATTTCTGCAATACAATGTTGATTATTTATATTTTTATTGTATCCCATATTACAGTAATAGGACTTAATCATAATTGTCTATTAACAGGCTTTGATTCGTTCTTTCTTTCTTTTTATTTTAGGGTGAAATATGCCAGACATAATCTTGACTTTCGTGAGATTCACCCTTGTATTTAGTGAAACACACTTGAGAGAATGTTATAAATCTTATGAAACTTAATTAAGACTTTATTTGTCCAGCTGGCCCACAATTGATGAGCCTATTCATTGTAATTTAATTTATTTTAATGTCAGAGGTTTTTGAAAAGACGCCTTCAGCTTTCAGAATTAATGTGTCTTGTCATCCAATTTCACAGACATAATGCTGACAGATTATAATAACGCTTCACTCTTCATATTCTCAAATAAACATCCATTTCCCCAAAGGTCAGGATCACATGATTGCCAGGGTTGAAGTTATTAAAAATGCCCACAGTCTCAGATCTTATAGACTAAGTTTCAGAACATTATAAAGTTTAGACTTTATAAGATGCCTCCTTTCAGGTAAATATTTCAGCATTGCATGCATTTTGTTCTATAAAGCCTTTCAGATATCGTTGAACTGGCAGGATTCAATCTGTAATTCATATACAGGAAGATGTAAACGTGTCTAGTTTGGGTCTGGTTTGCCATCTTTTGTCAGAGAACAGAATCATTTTTTTTTTTCCAGCCAAAATCTTGAAGTGACATGAAAGTGAACCCCTCCCTTTGAGCTCAGAGCAGATGCTCTCCAAAACAAACCAGGCTATGCTTTCATTGCAGCAGACAATGACAATCAGTTTCTACTGCTTAGAAACAATAATGTAGTCGTGTATGTGTATAAAAATAGGATGAATGTGAGGTAATGATGGAAGAATATTATGCAATAGCTCATTCGACTCAAATGCATGAACGGTGAGATTGTGTTTGAGGTGCATTTTAAAAGGGAATTTTTTTTCTGGATTGTGTAAAGGCAGAGATGTTTTGGATAAAAATGCTGCAGAATATATTAAAAACCCCACCATTACTGTCATGAAGTATACCTTTATATTGGTGCTGTACCTATACATTAGGGGTCTTCAACAGGCATCGGAGGAGACCTATTTTAAAGAGGCCATATTATGCCCTTTTACAAAGTCTTGATTTAGTTTTTGGATTCAAAAAGAATATATATTCTTGTGAATTTTACTGATATAGAGAATAACTCCCTTTGGGTGTGACTGTGTGCTTTGCAACTTTGCTGACCTTTTTCATATACTCAAAACAGCAACTTTGCACAAAATAAAGTTTCCAAAAGTGTAAAATTTCTTTTTTTCTGAAAAAATGTTTTCTTTTAAAACTTAAAGTATGCTTTAAACAAAAATCCAACATTAACTAAAGATCAGCTAAATATCGTGCATCCCACATTAAGTATATGTATAAGTCAAATTAAAATGTAATGCATGTGACTGTACATCAATAATGTTTTTTTTAATGATTTGTATGCAATATAAGTATCATACAGTTTGTACTGTAAATACTAAAATGAATATGGTACTTTACACAAAAAGATTCACATGCATTTTAGGAATATATATTCTTTTCGAAATTAGCTACTCATTCAGGTCTACATCATGTCAATATGTACACAATTATTTTGTTATATTTGATAAATGAGAGCGATTTGATGTAATTATGCTTGTGTAATGTGAATTAGATATATTTGTTCCTGTTTGTCTGGTGCAGCTCTGAAGGACTCCGGCAAGCAATCCATAAACAATGACTGGAAAATCGAGCTGCCAGGGGAGTTTGAGCTTGCTGGCACCACTGTCCGCTATGTGAGGAGAGGACTGTGGGAAAAGATGTCTGCCAAGGGACCCACTAAGACTCCACTCCATCTTATGGTAAAAACATTAGGTCATAACATCCACCTTTCTCTTTCTTACCTCTTTACTGTCTTTCACACGTTTTGTGATGCAGTGTGCTTGGGAAAACTCAGCGTAAAATTCCAGTTACGACTCATTTTATTTCTGTAATCACATGATTATTTAGAAACACTGAAGGACAGGACATGTTTTTATCAGGAAATTGAAAACCAATCATGAACATTGAATGAAAGTTCTGTTTACTCGCCCCTACGTTCATTTATGAAAACTGTATGTAATGTACACTTGTAGTGTACTTTAAATCTTAAAAGGTATATGTCTTTTTAAAAACTAAAACTGCAGATGTATGTTTAAGACTCTTAATTACACTTTGTATGGCAAATTAACCCCTGGTTTCACAGACAAGGCTTAATCTTGTAAATCATTATATAAATAAATAAATCATTATTTTAATTGTAGAAGCAATTATGAAACTACATATAAAGATGTACTTAAGCAGGTCAACAAAGCACTTTAAAGTTCAGATTTGCATTTAATTAAAATGTAAACTATAATATATATATATATATATGTATATATATATATATATATATATATATATATTTTTTTTTTTTTTTTTTTCATTGTATCGTTTAATTGCAATCATTTAAATTCAGTTAGCATGCAATTCAATTTCCGAAAACTTCTTTTAAAATATTATTTCGATAATTTTTTTTTTCTTTTAAAGTACTGTATAATGAAAGAATGAATTTTTCCGTGGAACACAAATGGAGAAATATGAAGGACATCCATTCAGACATCAGAAGCGAATTATGAATTTAATTTTGATCTATTTCTGGTATATTTTCATGATTTCAGAAGACTTGGAATGTAACACGCAAGTCATAGAAACTACTTAAAAGACTATTTATTGTTTTTTTATTTATTATTTTTTTTATTTTGGAGTGTCGCAGATGGTCACTATGATGATCTCTATATGGAAAGAGCTGCGTGAAGCTTCATCAAAAAAAATGTCCCCTTTTGTGTTCCATGGAAAAAATAACAGCATATGGGTTTGGAACAACATGAGGGTGAGTAAATAATGACAGAATTTTTCATTTTTGGCTGAATTGTCACTTTAAGAAAATGAATGGGGGCATTTTGATTTAATGCTGACTGTAACTGCCATGTTCTCCATGTTTCTAGTTTATTTAAAATATAATTATAGCATATTTGTCTTCATCCTGAACGACTTCATGATTAGCACAACATGTGATTTTATATTTGGAAAACATGGCAGCCTGCTAATCCAAAGCAAATACATAAATTGAATGGAAAACACATCACGCAAAATGTTTTGAAAGCAATAATGCAGATGTTTTTGGGATGGAGCCACTGCTAAACCTGAAGTCTTCAAACTGTTTTCTGTATTTCTTTCCGCTGTGCTGCATCAAGCTGTTTTCGCGTTGTGATGATGAAGTCATCTTGAGGCTTTCTAGCAATTTTACACATTTCTCCAAACCAAGGTCCATGCATTCAAAATAATTAATACAGCCTTTTTACGCTTTTAATTTTATATTTTTCTTTTTTGTAATTATTATAAAAGTAATGTTAATAGTGAGCACTACTAATTTTTATTTATTTATTAATTTAGTGATTATTTTAGTAATTACTTTTTTCATTTTAATCTCACCCAAACAATAACTTTCTGTATCCACTACTCATATTGTACACATTTACATTTCTACATTTGGAAGGTGTTTTTATCCAAAGCAACTTGCATTGGAGGTATTCAAGGTATACTGCAAAAAAATGATTTTCTTCTACAGTATATTTGTCTTGTTTTACATTACAAATATCTAAACATTTTTAAATTAGGATACACTTGAAAATGACAAGTGAAAAATTACTTAGGAAAAGTCTAGATTAAGATTATTTGCCAATGGGACCAGAAAAATGAACCTAAACTTAAATTCGAATGGAAAACAAATTTATATTTCTTGTTTTGATACTTTTGATTTAGTTTTTTTTTTTCTTTTTTTTTCGGAAAACAAAACATAATATCTTTTTGCTCTCAAGTTAATTTATCTTGATTTAAGATTGTTTAGATATTTGTACTGGAAAGTTTGACAGAACAGCTTTAATTCATTAATTCAAATTGTCAGTTTTCAAAAAGTTGTCAAAAGAATTCATCAATTGGTTTATAAGATACGGGCCGTTTCTCAATATGCGTTCTTGTCTGTAGCCTACTTGTGTTCTTGTGGACTTGTGAAGCGTCATCAGTCACTGCCCAAGCACTTTTCCATTTCAAAGTTCACATAAGTTTATAGTTTCTGTCTGTGGGATGGATTGGGAGACCATCCCACAGACAGAAATATATTAAATTATTAAAATGATTTTTTTCAGGCTGAAATAAGTGATTTTCTCAATTGCCACTTTTGACACCAGTATCTATTGCCAACTTGCTTCATCAAATCCAAAATACCATCCACATGGGCCATTTATGCTTGGACTCTGATAATTGCTGCTTTGCGACTATATTTATAGATTAGCATATTACTGCTCATTATCGAATGAAACCCAGTCCTCTAATCCTCTAATTCAAGCACGTTAGTTCAGTTAATGTCTCCTCAAAGCTCTTTATGATGAAGAGAATAGACTTGTAATCTCCATTCCCTCACAGTCACCAAGAGTTTAAAGCAAAAAGGTTTGTTTAGTCTGGAGAGCTAGAAGGTGTCTTGAGAGAGATCTCTAATTAATATAATGAAGCAGTGAAGCAGGCTTTAGAAGATGCTTTCCTCACAGACGTCCTCTGGCGCACAGATGCTCCACTTCAAACGGTCAGAGTGTTATCAGACCCATTTAGAATATTTGAGCTAAATTTCTAATGTGCCTCTGGTCAGCTTTGAAACTTCTGATCGAGGTTTTTTTTATCTTGAATTACTAAATAGATGCAAAATACTTGGTGAGAATTAGGTGAGAAAAATCTGTAGTGTGCACAATGCCGTATAATCCATATGAACATTTAGGCCTTTGAGCCAATCTTGAACTGAGTGTGGATATTCACTTAAAGACTTCACCATGACATTTCATTGGCATGTGGTGGTATGTAATTAAAACATAATTCCTTTCTTTGAATTGTTTAATCCAGTGATTTGAAGTTGAATCTCACAAAACAAGACGTATGTACTAGAGAAAAAAGAGTGATATATTTTGCATTAGGAAAAATAAAGACTTTTTTGGGCCATTTTTCTTTTTTTTACATTTGGCATTGAGTACATTTTGCATGTATTTGTTTAATGCTCATTTAAAGGACACATCACAGAAAATGTGTTAATATCTTAAAAAATATCTTAATTTTACTTGGGGTGAAATGTGACTTGGACACTGTATTTTTTGCGCATCTTCTGTTGGCGGGCTTGTTGGGTGTTTTATATGTACTTCTAGTTGTTTGGATGTTGTGTGTAGTTTCATTCATGTCATTAGCCTCAGGCTGATGGGAAGTCGGCTCTTATTGAGAGGCTGCGAACCTCCACTGTCTGCACAGTAAGTGAGGAAAATGGCCATGAGATGGATCTTGTGATAAACTAAAGAGTGTGCTGGAGGCCAGAGTCTAGTCTTGTCCCTGGAAATGATTATGGGAATGAATGGAAGTGACCTCATGGCACTATGGTAGCCATTTAAAATCAGACCTTGCGCTTGTTCACAGAGATGTACTATTTGGCCAAGAGTATGCTGACACCTTATAATGCTTTTAATTAAAGGGTTAGTTCAGCCAAAAATGAAAATTGTGTCAGTATTTACTCACCCTCACGTCGTTCTAACCCCGTAAGACCTTCGTTCATCTTCGGAACACAAATTCAGATATTTTTGATTAAATCTGAGAGCTGGATTACTCCTGCATACTAGTCCATAGGCTTCTTGAGGAATTGAAACTTGCCGGCCTCAAAGTTATTCGAGGTAATAGTCCAAGTGACTTCAGTGGCTCAATCTTAACTTTATCAAGCGACGAGAATACTTTTTGTGCGCAAAAACAAACAAAAATAACGACTTTATTTCAACTATTCACTTCCTCGATTGGGAACCACTGCCATGAAGTGGTAAGCCACGTAAAATCACAGAGCAGGAAACAAATACCTTTTTTAGGGTTAAAATTCCTGTGATGCAAAGCTGAATTTTTCAGCATCATTACTCTAGTCTAGAGTCCACATGATCCTTCAAAAGTCATTCGAATATGGTGATTTGCTGCTGAAGAAAGACGTTTTGCTGCCTAATTCTTTGTGGTAAAAGTTATCTGATACATTTTTTTGGTTTTTTAGATTTCTTTTATGAATAGAAAGTTCAACCGCATTTATTTGAAACAGAAACCTTTTGTGACATTATAATTGTATTTACTATCACTTTTCATCAACTTAAAGCATCTTTGCTGATTAAAAGTATTATCTTGGATCAAACTAAACGTAAACGGCCTGAATGCTCTTCATCTCACTTTTCTCCCAGGTTCTGCTGTTCCACGATCAAACGTACGGGATCCACTATGAGTACACGGTTGCCCTGAACCATTCGCAGGAGAACAGCAGCGATTCGGTAAAAGAGCCAGAGCACATGCACCTGTGGACTCACAGCAGCTGGGAGGACTGCAGCGTGCACTGCGGAGGAGGTCAGTGCCGGCTGTTACCTACAATCCCTCTGGAGGGTTCATTTCTTATTACTCTTTGCAGTTATTCTCGGGAGTATTAGAAGCTGATCAGGAAAGTTTCCAATTCTCTTAAAGGTTTCAAGAGATTCCATTTCAGCCTTGGCCTTAAGCTGTTAACGTATACGCCTGCTACCCAGCTGTCTTTCTGCGATACCGTGTGACTGTTATGGTCAGCACAGCTGTGTGATTATATCTAGCAGGTTAAAGCCCCAAAAATAATAATTACTGCTATGAAAAGAGAATGAGGGAGATCTCAGACAAATTATATCAGTGCTAATTGACTCGTAAAGGAAAGAAACCTGCAGAGAGAGTCATTGTAGAGATGTTGTCAGTGTAAGTCGTCACATGTGGTGGAAGTGTTATTCACTTGAGACTAAACATGTCTTCTGTACACATAAAATAACCTGACACTGTAAGGCTGTCTCATTTTCTAAGCCTGTCCGAGCGTGACAGTTTTGCTGGTTATATTCACAAAACTTATAGCAGACGACATTTATCTACAACAGACCGGTATGCAGTCTCTTCTAAAATGGCTTGCATTTTAATGTCTTTAAAATCTGCTTGTATCTTTTATGTGGTTATTACTTACTAAGGGCTGAACGGAAAGTGTCATTGTCTGCGAGAAGTGTTGCATCAGCATTTATATTTTCACACAATAACATATGAGCAATTTTTATGTTTTACTTTTAAATAATGTGTGCTGCTTTGGGTTTTTAAGGGCATTTTCGAAAAGTTTTAGGTTTTCCACACAAGCTGGAAATCCATTTCTGCCCTGAAAAAGCTGACGAGATTTGCTGTACCTATTTTTGGAAACTTCTAGACACATTTATGAAATAGTTGTTGCTTAGTGGTCAACATTATTCCTTAATAATTGGAGGTAAAACTTTCTTCATAACTTATAACTAGATGTCGTCTTTACTTGCTGTTTTAGTCCTGATTAGCTTCAAGGATCCCCAAGAGATTTTCTCAACTGGAAAGGGATTTTGTGAGTGTACAGTATATACTGTAGGGCAATAATAGGCCAATGATTATCTACCCACATTCATGCAGAAAATCACAACTCTTCAACAATGCAATTCAAAAGTTATCTGAAAGTGTTAAGTGAGCCTTTATTTCAGAGGAGGCCAATTTACAGACAGATGGGAGACACTAAGGACACTCTACTGTACTGGGGTGAAAGTGTGTTGCCTTGGAAACCGTTGTTAAGGGGCTGTAGGAGTGAGAGCAGAAGTGTCATGCCCATTCAAACTAATGTGCCTCCTCTGATTTTTGGAGGTAAAGTGGTTGTCAAAGTTAGTATTGTAGCTTAATGTATGGTCACAGTCACACACTTGCAGGTGTCATTATATTATTATTTACGATTGACCAAAACCAAGCGCAAATGAAGTTTTATCACCAGAGAATGTCAGAGATTTGTCACTCGAATGGACGCATCTGAGGCAGTAAGTGCACTGCATCATGTTTTCATCAACTTGCAGGTTACAATGTTTATTGTAGCTATGTAGGCGTTCAGTTTTTCCTGTCGTTTACATTTGGCCAAAAATTGCTATTCCCAGGCTGTATTGGCTATAATGGGAAATACCATACTAAGACTCCTTTCCACTCAAATACATAAAACACTAGCCTTTACAAACGTTGTGTTTTTTTTAAGTAAAGAAAACACTATTTATTCAAACAACTAGTTCTTTATTTACCCTCCAAAATCTGTGCAGCACTTCATTCTAAATGGAGGCGGGTGGAGCTACTCTATTCCTCCTTTTCCACCAAAGCATTTTAAAAGCCGGTTCGGAGAACTAGTTCTTTGTGTTTCGACAGGCAAAGAACCGGTTCTCGGCCAGGAAAATTGGTTCCAAAGCGGCACCAACTCTTTGCTGGACTAGAAACGTTCTTTTACCACGTCATGCTTACGTTGGGGGCTGGGGACGGGGTTATTGTGACAAACAACACGACGGGAATGGGAAAGCCAAGACGTATGGCGACGTACACAGTGACATAACGTTGTCGTTCGCTTGGCTCTCTAGTTAGTGGAAAAACAAACAGGTTATGAGAAGGTTCTCGATTTGAAACCAACTTTGAACCAGCAACAGTTCCGAACCGGTTCTTTTTTTTTGGGTGGAAACGAGGTATTGGGGATCAGTTTGAGGATCCATTGAGTTAAAAAGTTTAATCACAAGCTTTTTTCAAGCTTTTGTTTAAAGCAGGGTTCCTCAAATCCAGCCCTGGAGGGGCACTGTTTGACCACTCACCTATCTGCAATTTTCCAGTAACTTTGAAGACCCTGATTAGCTGGTTCACTTGTGTTTGATTGGTTGGAAATAAACTCTGCAAGTACTATAAATACTATAAATGCAGTACTACACTGCATAGCACACTACACTCTTAGAAGAAAAGGTTCTATATAGAACCTTAAAAGGTTCTATCAGCGCAACGTATTTGGAACCCCTAAAATGTTCTATACACTCTTAAAAAAGGGGTTCCTCTGGGTTCTATATAGAACCCTGGGATTCCATACTTGGCCAATAGAACCTTTTACCAAAAAAAAAAAAAATGGTTAGAAACATTTTGGAGTTCCATATATGAAGCGGGGGATGGAACCATTTCTGGTTCTAAATAGAACCATTTCTTCTAAGAGTGTAAGTACAATAGTACATCGTTAATTAGATTTAACAATTTTTATCATTTTGTTAGCATTAAATGAAATATACACTAACGCTCAAAACTTGGTCTTTGAAAGAAGTCTTGGATGCTTACCAAGGCTGCATTTATTTGATCAAAAAACAGTAAAATACAGTAATATTGTGAAATATTATTACATTTTAAAATAACAATTTTCTATTTAAATATATTTTAAAATGTAAATTAAGCATTTTAGCATCAGTTAAGCATCAGCGTCACATGGTCCTTTAGAAATCATTGTAATACGCTGATTTTCTGCTCAAGAATAATTTCTTATTATTGAAAACAGTTGTGCAGCTTAATATTTTTGTTGAAACTGATTTTTTTAAGTTTAAATGAACAACATTTATTTGAAATGTAAATCTTTTGTAACATTAATGGCTTTACTGTTGTCAGCGTTGGTTCCTGAAGAGACGAAACAGGATCTAAGTGCATGCAATGCAGCAGTCTTTATTTAGAGTAAACTCAATCTTCACAAAACAGAATCCCAGGAACAGAACAAAACACTTAACAAAACAGACCTGAACGACACTCAGGGCTTAAATAGACAGAACATCCAATCAAATAAATTTGAAACACCTGTGACAACTAAATCAAACCATTTGTAACCTAGGAGACTAACAGGCAGGGAACCGCAGGACGACAGGACTAATTAACAGAGCAAGAAAAACAA